>NC_081552.1:58018753-58318753 GCF_963082655.1 Stomoxys calcitrans | reverse complement strand
GTTACGATATCCAGCAACTGTGCCAAGTATGGCTCAAATCGGTTATTAACCTGATATAGCTGTCATATAAACCGATCTTGGGTCTTGACTTCTTGAGCCTCTAGAAGGCGCAATTCTTATCCAATTTGAATGAATTTTGGCACGTAGTATTTTGTTATGATATCCAACAACTGTGCCAAATATGGTTCAAATCGGTTCATAACCTGATATAGCTGCCATATAAACCGATCTTGGGTCTTGACTTCCTGAGCCTCTAGAGTGCGCAATTCTTATCCGATTTGAATAAAATTTTGCACGACGTGTTTCGTTATTATACCCTCCACCATAAGATGGGGGGTATACTAATTTCGTCATTCTGTTTGTAACTACTCGAAATATTCGTCTGAGACCCCATAAAGTATATATATTCTTGATCGTCGCGACATTTTATCTCGATCTAGCCATGTCCGTCCGTCTGTCCGTCCGTCCGTCCGTCCGTCCGTCTGTCTGTCGAAAGCACGCTAACTTCCGAAGGAGTAAAGCTAGCCGCTTGAAATTTTGCACAAATACTTCTTATTAGTGTAGGTCGGTTGGTATTGTAAATGGGCCATATCGGTCCATGTTTTGATATAGCTGCCATATAAACCGATCTTGGGTCTTGACTTCTTGAGCCTCTAGAGTGCGCAATTCTTATCCGATTGGAACGAAATTTTGTACGACGTGTTTTGCTATGATATTCAACTACTGTGCCAAGTAAAGTTCACATCGGTCCATAACCTGATATAGCTGCCATATAAACCGATCTTGGGTCTTGACTTCTTGAGCCTCTAGCGTGCGCAATTCTTATCCGATCAGAATGAAATTTTGCACGACATGTTATGTTATGATATCCAACAACTGCGCCAAGTATGGTTTAAATCGGTCCATAACCTGATATAGCTGCCATATAAACCGATCTTGGGTTTTGACTTCTTGAGCCTCTAGAGTGCGCAATTCTTATCCGATTGGAACGAAATTTTGCACGACGTGTTTTGTTATGATATCCAACAACTGTGCCAAGTATAGTTCAAATCGGTTCATAACCTGATATAGCTGCCATATAAACCGATCTTGGGTCTTGACTTCATGAGCCTCTAGAGGTCGCAATTATTATCCGATTTGCCTGAAATTTTGTACGACGAATTCTCTCATGACCATTAACATACGTGTTTATTATGGTCTGAATCGGTATATAGCCCGATACAGCTCCCATATAAATCGATCTCCCTATTTTACTTCTTGAGCCCACAAAGGGCGCAATTCTTATTCGAATTGGCTGACATTTTACACAGGTCTCCAACATATAATTTAAATGTGGTCCAAACCGGACCATATCTTGATATCGCTTTAATAGCAGAGCAAATCTTTTCTTATATCCTTTTTTTGCCTAAGAAGTGATGCCGGGAAAAGAACTCGACAAATGCGATCCATGGTGGAGGGTATATAAGATTCGGCCCGGCCGAACTTAGCACGCTTTTACTTGTTTTCTCTCAAGCACTTTAAAATGACGCAGGGTCTGCTCATATGAATCTCCAAGATCATTCCAATTCTGCTTTTTAGGCAGTAGCACAGAATATTCTCCCGATTGAAGACGAATGGTGTTTTCTCTAAAATGACGCTCATCATCATTTGAAGAGGTATCTAAGAAATTATTTTCTACTTGCTAAAAACTTTGAACTACTTCTGTCAGACTCTCATTTTCAACGCATTTGCACGCTGCAGCTAACACACATACCTTTGACGAACTAGGAACTCCACCGGATGCTACCCAGCCCAACAACGTTTTCTGCAATATTGGATAATTGCCGCTCAGCTTAATTTGCCCAACGCATAAGAGATCGAAAAATAGCCCAGCACCTATTAAAATATCGATGCGTCGCTGGCCATCGAAGTTAGGATCAGCTAGTTTTAAATTTGGGGGTATGCCTGAGTTATTCATGTTGGGAACAAAAATGGGTTGATAATCGGTGATAGTGGGTACAACAAGAGCAGAAAATGAAGTTGTGTAGTCTCGATGACGTGACTGGATGGTAAGATCTACCGATTTATCTGCCACGAAGTTTCGATTGCCTATGCCAAAAACGGTTACCGCAGACTCATTCAGTTTTAGTCGCAATTGATTTGCAGCACGACTTGTAATAAAATTCAGTTGTGATGCTGAATCCAATAAGGCACGATAAGGTATGAGCTCACCATGTTGACCTTTGACAAAAATGATGGCCGTTGCTAACAAAACGTTCGTGCTAGAATGGGACTCGACGGTTGCACACGGTAATGATGATGCAAGAGCAGATCACGAAGTGTTTGATTCCATCTGTTGAGTCACTGCACTCTCCGATGTTTCATTAGCCACATTTTCTATGTGGCTAACTGGTAATGTAATGACCTTTGGCGTCACAAAAAACACATGTTGGATTAGGGACCGTAGCTGCTACAAGCGCATTGCGGCCTGAAGAGCTTCATTTTTTGTTCGCTTTGGCAGTACTTACGCCCATTGCATTTTCCAAATTTTCAAGTTTTCTGCATCTACGTTCCAAAAACGACGACAGGGACAACCACGTAGGCAGTTTATTACTTGGTAAGTCTTCTTCCCATTTCGATTGAGACTTTGAATCCAATTTTGAAGTCACCAGGTAAACCAAGAAGCCGTCTGCAATTTCTTCTTGCTTGCATATTTTGAGGTTAGGTGATTTTTTTGAGGTTAGGATTTTCATGCATTAGTATTTGACAGATCACGTGGGATTTCAGACATGGTGTCAAAGAGAAAGATGCTCAGTATGCTTTGACATTTCATCATGAATAGACTTACTAACGAGCAACGCTTGCAAATCATTTTCAGTGAATGGGCCCTAGAAAAGTTGGCAGAAAATCCGCTTTTTTATCGACAAATTTTGTTCAGCGATGAGGCTCATTTCTGGTTAAATGGCTACGTAAATAAGCAAAATTGCCGCATTTGGAGTGAAGAGCAACCAGAAGCCGTTCAAGAACTGCCCATGCATCCCGAAAAATGCACTGTTTGGTGTGGTTTGTACGCTGGTGGAATCATTGGACCGTATTTTTTCAAAGATGCTGTTGGAAGCAACGTTACGGCGAATGAACACATTTCGAACCGAACACTGATTTTGGTAATAAAATTCAATGATTTGCAAGCGTTGCTCGTTAGTAAGTCTATTCATGATGAAATGTCAAAGCATACTGAGCATCTTTCTCTTTGACACCATGTCTGAAATCCCACGTGATCTGTCAAATACTAATGCATGAAAATCCTAACCTCAAAAAAATCACCCTTTAGATTGTAGGGCTCGCATATGTGAATTTAACTTATCACTAAGTTGGCGTAGGCTAACAGCATAACCTTTATCGACACATTTTAAACACATCAGTGGGATCCAAAGAGGAAATGGTGTCCAACGCTGCACCTGTTACACTCACTGAGATCAACATCATTGTCTATTACCGTGGTGAACATTGCTATGAATCCTGGCCAGTCCGTGTACGATCCATTAAATTGGGGAATCTTTAATTCCGGCAAGAGTGGTTTGCGTTGTGGCGTGGTTTCGTCCAATGAAAACTGACGTACCGTTGAGGTGTGTGATAAACCTAGTCGCTTTCGTTTGTTATCCAATTCTCAGGAGAGTTTAGTCTTGACTTCGAAAAATATGTTGACAAAACTAGAGGCAAAATCAGAATCAGAAACTCGCCCAAATCACATTCCAGCATAGACAATTGGGCTTCCTCGAATGTATTATGCAACCCATCAACATACCCAAGTCGAACAGCAATGTCTGACTCGTCCATCTCGCCCAAAAGATTTGCTGGCAGCGAAATATTTAAGACAGTTAATTGCTTATGCAGGGCTCCAATCCTTTTCTTATAAAGCTGAAATTTTGATGCTTCATTGATTTATGTCTATAAGAAAATTATTCGTGCCAAATTTCGTGAAAATCGATTAACAAATGACCACATTATTGAAATATTAATAAAAACCTGATCCGGTTTTTTCCTATTTAGGCTATGTTAGGCTTTGTCTCTTGTCCAAAAAACATGCCTTTGCTAAATTTGAAACCGATCGAATGAAAATTGCAAACTGTACTTTGTACACAAATTAACATAACGATGAGAAAATGCATTTATTTTAAATAATTTTATTTTTACTTATTTTTATATTTTTTTTTTTAATTTTTCGAACTTATTATGCTTAAAATAATTGCAGTGTTAACGTTGTGTTTGGCAAACACTCATAATAGCACCACACGTACAAGAGACACATGAGCATACGTAATTTCGGTGGTAGTTTAAACTTAAGCGTCACTCAGTTGCTTCAAAACGACAACATCATTTGTATTTTTAAACAAGTCCTCTGCGTTGGTTGGAGTTGGACGGTTGCATTGACTCAAAAAGACAAGTATTTTTTTGGTCCACCGAAAACTACTGCAGATCTATTTTCTTTTTGGATGTCACAAACAACTCCACTACCATAGTAGTGGTGTAGAGTATAAAAAGTAAGGATCCAGGAGGTTCGGGAAGAAGTTCTCACCAATGAAAGTATGAATCATTCAGCCAATTGTGGCCTATACAAAACTCCAGAATGACTAAAGGATTAGGTGCTGAAGGGAATCATCCACTATCCTGTGTCTGCTGTCGTAATGGCGGGAAAGTGACACAAAAGTTGGTCGATCCCACACAGAAAACAGATTCGTTGCCCCAATTTTGTTTTTGCCAACCGAATGCTGATGGTTCCACATATAACAAAGGTTCATAAACAGTTCGGAAGCGACAGGCAATGTTGAAACTGAGGTTACTACCCTATATTTGTTATTGGTACCAAAAATAGTACTGTATGGATAAATTAAAATAGCAGACCTTTGACATATTTTTTGTACCCTCCACCATTGGATAAGGATATGCTAATTTCGTCATTCTATTTGAAATTCAAATCGGTTTATAACCTGATGTATGTAGCTGTCATATAAACTGATCTGGGGTCTTGACTTCTTGAGCCTCTAGATGGCGCAATTCCAATCCGATTTGGCTGTGAAGTGTTCTGTTATAACTTGCAGCAACTGTGCCAAATACGGTCCAAATCGGTTCATGACCTGATATAGCTGCCACATAAACTGATCTTGAATCTTGACTTCTTGAGCCACTATAGGGCGCAATTCTTATCCGATTTGGCTGAACTTTGGCATGACGTGTTTTGATATTACTTCCAACAATTGTGCCAAATATGGTTCAAATCGGTCTTTAACATGATATAGTTGCCATACAAACCATTCTGGGATCTTGACTTCTTGAGCCTCTAGAGGGCGCAATTGTTATCCGATTTGGCTGAAATTTTGTACAACGGGTTCTCCAAAGACCTTCAATGTATTTGTTAAGTGTCGTCTAAATCGGTCAATAGCCTGATACAGCTCCCCTATAAACCGATCCCCCTATTTTACTTCTTGTGGCGATAAAGGGTGCAATTTTTATTCGATTTGGCTGAAATTTTACAATATTCAATCCATCGAATCGCTTGACATAGCTCCAATTGCATAATAATTCTTTTCCTTTATCCTTTGTTTACCTTAACAGCAATACCGGGAAAAGAATTCGAAAAATGCTATCCATGGTGGAGATTCAGCCCGACAGAACTTAGCACGCTTTTAATTGTTATTTATGTTTCTTTATTTGAAGATGATAGCTTTTCTACAATAAACACAGAAATTTCCAGCTAGGAACTGCAAATTACTTTCGAGTGTCTTGGAACAATTTTAACAAAGTGGACTACGCCAACATGATGAAATAGATGCATCACAGTTAGCTGATCTATGCAGGATAATCCAATAAACTCAGTGAGCTCCTCGTAAACAAAATGTGTGCAAATTTAATTTAAACAAGTAAAAGCGTGCCAAGTTCGGCCGGGCCGAATCTTATATACCCTCCACCATGGAGCGCATTTGTCAGTTCTTTTCCCGGCATCCTTCTTAGGCAAAAAACAAGTAAAAGCGTGCTAAGTTCGGCCGGGCCGAATCTTATATACCCTCCACCATGGAGCGCATTTGTCAGTTCATTTCCCGGCATCTCTTCTTAGACAAAAAATGATATAAGAAAAGAAAGAAAGAAAAAACCTGCTATTAGAGCGATATCAAGATATGATCCGGTTTAGACCACAATTAAATTATATGTTGGAGACCTGTGTAAAATGTCAGCCAATTCGAATAAGAATTGCGCCCTTTGGGGGCTCAAAAAGTAAAATAGAGAGATCGATTTATATGGGAGCTGTATCGGGCTATAGACCGATTCAGACCATAGCAAACACGTATGTTGATGGTCATGAGAGGATCCGTCGTACAAAATTTCAGGCAAATCATCCGAATTTCGCTCTCTAGAGGCCCAAGAAGTCAAGACCCAAGATCGGTTTATATGACAGCTACATCAGGTTATGGACCGATTTGAACCATACTTGGCACAGTTGTTGGATATCATAACAAAACACGTGGTGCAAAATTTCATTCTTATCGGATAAGAATTGGGCACTCTAGAGCCTCAAGAAGTCAAGACCCAAGATCGGTTTATATGACAGCTATACCAGGTAATGGCCCGAATTGAACCATACTTAGCACAGTTGATAGAAGTGATACTAAAACACAATGTGCAAAATTTCAGTCTAGTCGGATGAGAATTGCGCCCTCTAGAGGTTCAAGAAGTCAAGACCCAAGATCGGTTTATATTGCAGCTATATCAGGTTATTAACCGATTTGAACCATACTTGGCACAATTGTTGGATATCATAACAAAACACGTAGCGCAAAATTTCATTCCAATCGGATAAGAATTGCGCACTCTAGAGGCTCAAGAAGTCAAGACCCAAGATCGGTTTATATTGCAGCTATATCAGGTTATTAACCGATTTGAACCATACTTAGCACAATTGTTGGATATCATAACAAAACACGTCGTTCATAATTTCATTCCAATCGGATAAGAATTGCGCACTCTAGAGGCTCAAGAAGTCAAGACCCAAGATCGGTTTATATGACAGCTATATCAGGTTATGGACCGATTTGAACCATACTTGGCACAGTTGTTGGATATAATAACGAAACACGTCGTGCAAAATTTCATTCCAATCGGATAAGAATTGCGCACTCTAGAGGTTCAGGAAGTCAAGACCCAAGATCGGTTTATATGGCAGCTATATCAGATTATGAACCGATTTAAACCACACTTGGCACAGTTATTGGATATCATAACAAAACACGTAGTGCAAAATTTCATTCCAATCGGATAAGAATTGCGCACTCTAGAGGCTCAAGAAGTCAAGACCCAAGATCGGTTTATGTTGCAGCTATATCAGGTTATTAACCGATTTAAACCATACTCGGTACAATTGTTGGATATCATAACAAAACACGTCGTGCAAAATTTCATTCCAATCGGATAAGAATTGCGCACTCTAGAGGCTCAAGAAGTCAAGACCCAAGATCGGTTTATATGACAGCTATATCAGGTTATGAACCGATTTGAACCATACTTGGCACAGTTGTTGGATATAATAACAAAACACGTCGTGCAAAATTTCATTCCAATCGGAAAAGAATTGCGCACTCTAGAGGCTCAGGAAGTCAAGACCCAAGATCGGTTTATATGGCAGCTATATCAGATTATGAACTGATTTGAACCATACTTGGCACAAATGTTGGATATCATAACAAAACACGTCGTGCAAAATTTCATTCCAATCGGATAAGAATTGCGCACTCTAGAGGCTCAGGAAGTCAAGACCCAAGATCGGTTTATATGGCAGCTATATCAAAACATGGACCGATATGGCCCATTTACAATACCAACCGACCTACACTAATAAGTATTGGTGCAAAATTTCAAGCGGCTAGCTTTACTCCTTCGGAAGTTAGCGTGCTTTCGACAGACAGACGGACGGACGGACGGACGGACGGACGGACAGACAGACGGACGGACATGGCTAGATCGACATAAAATTTCACGACGATCAAGAATATATATACTTTATAGGGTCTCAGACGAATATTTCGAGTAGTTACAAACAGAATGACGAAATTAGTATACCCCCATCTTATGGTGGAGGGTATAATTATATAAGAAAAGAAAGAAAGAAAAATCTGCTATTAAAGCGATATCAAGATATGATCCGGTTTAGACAACAATTAGAATATATGTTGGAGACCTGTGTAAAATGTCAGCCAATTCAAATAAGAATTGCGCCTTTTGGGGGCTCAAAAAGTGAAATAGAGAGATCGATTTATATAGGAGCTGTATCGGGCTATAGACCGATTCAGACCATAATAAACACGTATGTTGATGGTCATGAGAGAATCCGTAGTACAAAATTTCAGGCAAATCGGATAAGAATTGCGCACTCTAGAGGCTCAAGAAGTCAAGACCCAAGATCGGTTTATATGACAGGTATACCAGGTAATGGCCCGAATTGAACCATACTTAGCACAGTTGTTAGAAGTGATACTAAAACACTATGTGCAAAATTTCAGTCTAGTCGGATGAGAATTGCGTCCTCTAGAGGCTCAAGAAATCAAGACCCCAGATCGGTTTATATGGCAGCTGTATCAGGTTATGGACCGATGTGAACCATACTTGGTACAGTTATTGGATATCGTAGCAAAACACGTCGTGCATAATTTCATTCAAATCGGAGAAGAATTGCGCACTCTAGAGGCTGAAGAAGTCAAGACTCAAGATCGGTTTATATGGCTGGTATATCAGGTTATGGACCGATGTGAACAATACTTGGCACAGTTGTTGGATATCATAACAAAACACTTCGTGCAAAATTTCATCCCAATTGGGTAAGAATTGCACACTCTAGAGGCTCAAGAAGTCAAGGCCCAAGATTGGTTTATATGACAGCTATGTAAGGTTATGAACCGATTTGAACCATACTTAGCACAGTTATTGGATATCATAACAAAACACGTCGTGCTAAATTTCATTGCAATCGGATAGGAATTGCGCACTCTAGAGGTTTAAGAAGTCAAGACCCCAGATCGGTTTATATGGCAGCTATATCAGGTTATGAACCGATTTGAACCACACTTGGCACAATTGTTAGAAAAAACAAGTAAAAGCGTGCTAAGTTCGGCCGGGCCGAATCTTATATACCCTCCACCATGGATCGCATTTGTCGAGTTCTTTTCCCGGCATCTCTTCTTAGGCAAAAAAGGATATAAGAAAAGAGTTGCTCTGCTATTAAAACGATATCAAGATATGGTCCGGTTCGGACCACAATTAAATTATGTGTTGGAGACCTGTGTAAAATTTCAGTCAATTCGTATAAGAATTGCGCCCATTGGGGCTCACGAAGTAAAATAGAGAGAACGATTTATATGGGATTTGTATCGGGCTATAGACCGATTCAGGCCATAATAAACACGTTTGTTGATGGTCATGAGAGGATCTGTCATACAAAATTTCAGGCATATCGGATATTAATTGCGACCTCTAGGGGTCAAGAAGTCAAGATCCCAGATCGGTTTATATGGCAGCTATATCAGGTTATGAACCGATTTGAACCTTATTTGACACAGTTATTGAAAGTAAAAATAAAATACGTCATGCAAAATTTCAGCCAAATCGGATACGAATTGCGCCCTCTAGAAGCTCAAGAAGATCCCAGATCCAGATCCCAGATCGGTTTATATGACAGCTATATCAGGTTATGGACCGATTTCAACCATACTTGGCACAGTTGATGAATATCATACCGAAATACTTCGTGCAAAAATTCATTCAAATCGGATAAGAATTGTGCCCTCTAGAGGCTCAAGAAGTCAAGACCCAAGATCGGTTTATATGGCAGCTATATCAGGTTATGGACCGATTTAAACCATACTTGGCACAGTTGTTGAACATCATAGCAAAACACGTCGTGCGAAATTCCATTCCAATCGGATAAGAATTGCGCACTCTAGAGGCTCATGAAGTCAAGACCCAAGATCGGTTTATATGGCAGCTATATCAGGTTATGAACCGATTTGAACTATACTTGGCACAGTTGTTGGATATCATAACAAAACACGTCGTGCAAAATTTCGTTCCAATCGGATAAGAATTGCGCACTCTAGAGGCTCAAGAAGTCAAAACCCAAGATCGGTTTATATGGCAGCTATATCAGGTTATGGACCGATTTAAACCATACTTGGCGCAGTTGTTGGATATCATAACATAACACGTCGTGCAAAATTTCATTCTGATCGGATAAGAATTGCGCACGCTAGAGGCTCAAGAAGTCAAGACCCAAGATCGGTTTATATGGCAGCTATATCAGGTTATGGACCGATGTGAACTTTACTTGGCACAGTAGTTGAATATCATAGCAAAACACGTCGTGCAAAATTTCGTTCCAATCGGATAAGAATTGCGCACTCTAGAGGCTCAAGAAGTCAAGACCCAAGATCGGTTTATATGGCAGCTATATCAAAACATGGACCGATATGGCCCATTTACAATACCAACCGACCTACACTAATAAGAAGTATTTGTGCAAAATTTCAAGCGGCTAGCTTTACTCCTTCGGAAGTTAGCGTGCTTTCGACAGAGAGACGGACGGACGGACGGACGGACGGACGGACGGACGGACGGACGGACGGACGGACAGACGGACGGACATGGCTAGATCGACATAAAATGTCGCGACGATCAAGAATATATATACTTTATGGGGTCTCAGACGAATATTTCGAGTAGTTACAAACAGAATGACGAAATTAGTATACCCCCCATCTTATGGTGGAGGGTATAATAACGAAACACGTGGTGCAAAATTTTATTCAAATCGGATAAGAATTGCGCACTCTAGAGGCTCAGGAAGTCAAGACCCAAGATCGGTTTATATGGCAGCTATATCAGGTTATGGACCGATTTGAACCATACTTGGCGCAGTTGTTGGATATCATAACAAAACATGTTATGATTATGGTGGAGGGTATAATAAAAACTAAAACTTTTACTTTTTATACCCTCCACCATAAGATGGGGGGCATACTAATTTCGTCATTCTGTTTGTAACTACTCGAAATATTCGTCTGAGACCCCATAAAGTATATATATTCTTGATCGTCGTGAAATTTTATGTCGATCTAGCCATGTCCGCCCGTCTGTCCGTCCGTCCGTCCGTCTGTCTGTCAAAAGCACGCTAACTTCCGAAGGAGTAGAGCTAGCCGCTTGAAATTTTGCACCAATACTTATTAGTGTAGGTCGGTTGGTATTGTAAATGGGCCATATCGGTCCATGTTTTCATATAGCTGCCATATAAACCGATCTTGGGTCTTGACTTCTTGAGCCTCTAGAGTGCTCAATTCTTATCCGATCAGAATGAAATTTTGCACGACGTGTTTTGTTGTTATATCCAACAACTGTGCCAAGTATGGTTGATATCGGTCAATAACCTGATAAAGCTGTCATATAAACAGATCTGGGAATTTGACTTCTTGAGCTTCTAGAGGGCGCAATTCCTATCCGATTTGGCTAAAATTTTGCATGGCGTATTTTATTTTTACTTTCAACAACTGTGTCAACTTAGGTTCAAATCGGTTTATAACCTGATATAGCTGCCATATAAACCGATCTGGGATCTTGACTTCTTGACCCCTAGAGGTCGCAATTATTATGAAATTTTGTACGATGGATCCTCTCGTGACCATCAACAAAACGTGTTTATTATGGTCTGAATCGGTCTATAGCCCCATAAAGCTCCCATATAAATCGTTCTCTCTATTTTACTTCATGAGCCCCAATGGGCGCAATTCTTATTCGAATTGGCTGAAATTTTACACAGGTCTCCAACATATAATTTAATTGTGGTCCGAACCGGACCATATCTTGATATCGTTTTAATAGCAGAGCAACTCTTTTCTTATATCCTTTTTTGCCTAAGAAGAGATGCCGGGAAAAGAACTCGACAAATGCGATCCATGGTGGAGGGTATATAAGATTCGGCCCGGCCGAACTTAGCACGCTTTTACTTGTTATAATTATTTAAGTCCATACGGGACATTTACTTTTGCTCTAATAGGTACTACCATACTTAACACAGAGAATAAATAACTTTAATGCTTTTCCGAATATAAATGACAATAACACATTCGGTTAAAGTAATTAATTGGTTGGAGCACTAACTAAAACAGACAGTGTATGCAAATGACTGAAATTGTAGTTGAGTTACCCATTTGTTTGTGCTCCGTTAGGAATTTTCAAATAATTTATTGCTTTCAATAGTATCGTAATCCAGTTAACTATTGAACTTAGACAAGTAAAAGCGTGCTAAGTTCGGCCGGGCCGAATCTTATATACCCTCCACCATGGATCGCATTTGTCGAGTTCTTTTCGCGGCATCTCTTCTTAGGCAAAAAAGGATATAAGAAAAGAGTTGCTCTGCTATTAAAACGATATCAAGATATGGTCCGGTTCGGACCACAATTAAATTATGTGTTGGAGACCTGTGTAAAATTTCAGTCAATTCGTATAAGAATTGCGCCCATTGGGGCTCACGAAGTAAAATAGAGAGAACGATTTATATGGGATTTGTATCGGGCTATAGACCGATTCAGGCCATAATAAACATGTTTGTTGATGGTCATGAGAGGATCCGTCATACAAAATTTCAGGCATATCGGATATTAATTGCGACCTCTAGGGGTCAAGAAGTCAAGATCCCAGATCGGTTTATATGGCAGCTATATCAGGTTATGAACCGATTTGAACCTTATTTGACACAGTTATTGAAAGTAAAAATAAAATACGTCATGCAAAATTTCAGCCAAATCGGATACGAATTGCGCCCTCTAGAAGCTCAAGAAGATCCCAGATCCAGATCCCAGATCGGTTTATATGACAGCTATATCAGGTTATGGACCGATTTCAACCATACTTGGCACAGTTGATGAATATCATACCGAAATACTTCGTGCAAAAATTCATTCAAATCGGATAAGAATTGTGCCCTCTAGAGGCTCAAGAAGTCAAGACCCAAGATCGGTTTATATGGCAGCTATATCAGGTTATGGACCGATTTAAACCATACTTGGCACAGTTGTTGAACATCATAGCAAAACACGTCGTGCGAAATTCCATTCCAATCGGATAAGAATTGCGCACTCTAGAGGCTCATGAAGTCAAGACCCAAGATCGGTTTATATGGCAGCTATATCAGGTTATGAACCGATTTGAACTATACTTGGCACACTTGTTGGATATCATAACAAAACACGTCGTGCAAAATTTCGTTCCAATCGGATAAGAATTGCGCACTCTAGAGGCTCAAGAAGTCAAAACCCAAGATCGGTTTTTATGGCAGCTATATCAGGTTATGGACCGATTTAAACCATACTTGGCGCAGTTGTTGGATATCATAACATAACACGTCGTGCAAAATTTCATTCTGATCGGATAAGAATTGCGCACGCTAGAGGCTCAAGAAGTCAAGACCCAAGATCGGTTTATATGGCAGCTATATCAGGTTATGGACCGATGTGAACTTTACTTGGCACAGTAGTTGAATATCAAAATTTCATTCCAATCGGATAAGAATTGCGCACTCTAGAGGCTCAAGAAGTCAAGACCCAAGATCGGTTTATATGACAGCTATATCAGGTTATGAACCGATTTGAACCATACTTGGCACAGTTGTTGGATATAATAACGAAACACGTCGTGCAAAATTTCGTTCCAATCGGATAAGAATTGCGCACTCTAGAGGCTCAAGAAGTCAAAACCCAAGATCGGTTTATATGGCAGCTATATCAGATTATGGACCGATTTCAACCATACTTGGCGCAGTTGTTGGATATCATAACATAACACGTCGTGCAAAATTTCATTCTGATCGGATAAGAATTGCGCACGCTAGAGGCTCAAGAAGTCAAGACCCAAGATCGGTTTATATGGCAGCTATATCAGGTTATGGACCGATGTGAACTTTACTTGGCACAGTAGTTGAATATCATAGCAAAACACGTCGTGCAAAATTTCGTTCCAATCGGATAAGAATTGCGCACTCTAGAGGCTCAAGAAGTCAAGACCCAAGATCGGTTTATGTGGCAGCTATATCAAAACATGGACCGATATGGCCCATTTACAATACCAACCGACCTACACTAATAAGAAGTATTTGTGCAAAATTTCAAGCGGCTAGCTTTACTCCTTCGGAAGTTAGCGTGCTTTCGACAGACAGACGGACGGACGGACGGACGGACAGACGGACATGGCTAGATCGACATAAAATGTCGCGACGATCAAGAATATATAAACTTTATGGGGTCTCAGACGAATATTTCGAGTAGTTACAAACAGAATGACGAAATTAGTATACCCCCCATCTTATGGTGGAGGGTATAAAAATGACTGACATTTGGTGCTGACAATTAAAAATTATTTACCAATATCATCAATTAATATTGTAATCCAATGATTTCTCTGAGTGCGTTTCCAGCTCCATCGCACGATTGCACACCCTGCAGATGTTTGCCTTTACCTGCCTACCAATATCATCAATTAATATTATAATCGAATTCCAACCAATGATTTCTCTGGGTGCATTTCCAGCTCCATCGCACACCCTGCAGAAGTCTGCCTTTACCTGCGTTCAGCGCGACTTCGAAGACAGTTAGTCGCAATGACGAGTCAGGACTCCTGTCAGCGAAATACTCAACCAAATGTTCTTTGCTACCCAATCGCTGATAGCGCTAGCCCATGCTTCTTCGCGTGATCATCGTAGTAGCCGTTCACCCTACAAGAAAGCTCGCATAGGTGAGCGTTTACTGACTCCGTATAATATGGCCAATCGGCTGGCCGGATTGTCGGCCATTTTATGTCGACCTAGCCATGTCCGTCCGTCCGTCCGTCTGTCTGTCAAAAGCACGCTAACTTCCGAAGGAGTAGAGCTAGCCGCTTGAAATTTTGCACAAATACTTATTAGTGTAGGTCGGTTGGTATTGTAAATGGGCCATATCGGTCCATGTTTTCATATAGCTGCCATATAAACCGATCTTGGGTCTTGACTTCTTGAGCCTCTAGAGTGCGCAATTCTTATCCGATTTAACTAAAATTTTGCGTAGTGTTTTGGTATTACTTTCAACAACTGTGCTAAGTATGATTCAAATCGGTTCATATTCTGGTATAGCTGTCATATAAACCGATCTTGGATCTTGACTTTTTGAGCCAAGTGATGGCGCAGTTCCCATCCGATTTGGCTGAAATTTTGCACGAGGTGTTTTGTTATGACTTCCAATAACTGTGCTAAGTATGGCGTAAATCGATATAGAACCTGATATAGCTGCCATATAAACGGATCTGGGATCTTGACTTCTCGAACCTCTAGAGGGCGCAATTCTCATCCGATTTGGCTGAAATTTTGTACAAGGCCTTCTCTCATGACCTTCAATATACGTGTCTAGTATGGTCTGAATCGATCAATAGCTTGATACAGCTCCCATATAAACCTATCTCCCGATTTTGCTGCTTGAGCCCCTACAAGGCGCAATTCTTATCCGAATGAACTGAAATATTACACAATGACTTCTACAATGTCAATCAGCATTCATTTATGGTTCGAATCGAACTATAACTTGATATAGCTCCAATAGGATAACAGTTCTTATTCAATATTCTATGTTTGTCTAAAAAGAGATACCGCGCATAGAACTCGACAAATGCGATCAATGGTGGAGGGTATATAAGATTCGGCCCGGCCGAAGTTAGCACGCTCTTACTTGTTCTAATTATTTTAATTGCTACTAGCTAACAAGCAATAAGAAGCTAACAAGCAATGTTTTTATACCCTCCACCATAAGATGGGGGGCATACTAATTTCGTCATTCTGTTTGTAACTACTCGAAATATTCGTCTGAGACCCCATAAAGTATATATATTCTTGATCGTCGTGAAATTTTGTGTCGATCTAGCCATGTCCGTCCGTCTGTCCGTCCGTCCGTCCGTCCGTCCGTCTGTCTGTCGAAAGCACGCTAACTTCCGAAGGAGTAAAGCTAGCCGCTTGAAATTTTGCACAAATACTTCTTATTAGTGTAGGTCGGTTGGTATTGTAAATGGGCCATATCGGTTCATGTTTTGATATAGCTGCCATATAAACCGATCTTGGGTCTTGACTTCTTGAGCCTCTAGAGTGCGCAATTCTTATCCGATTTGAATGAAATTTTGCACGACGTGTTTTGTTATGATACCCAACAACTGTGCCAAGTATGGTTCAAATCGGTCCATAACCTAATATAGCTGCCATGTAAACCGATCTTGGGTCTTGACTTCTTGAGCCTCTAGAGGGCACAATTCTTATCCGATTTGAATGAATTTTTGCACCAAGTATTTCGTTATGATATCCAACAACTGCGCCAAGTATGGTTGAAATCGGTCCATAACCTGATATAGCTGTCATATAAACAGATCTGGGGATTTGACTTCTTGAGCTTCTAGAGGTCGCAATTCCTATCCGATTTGGCTGAAATTTTGCATGACGTATTTTATTTTTACTTCCAACAACTGTGTCAAATAAGGTTCAAATCGGTTCATAACCTGATATAGCTGCCATATAAACCGATCTGGGATCTTGACTACTTGACCCCTAGAAGTCGCAATTATTATCCGATATGCCTGAAATTGTGTACGACGGATCCTCTCATGACCATCAACAAACGTGTTTATTATGGTCTGAATCGGTCTATAGCCCGATACAGATCCCATATAAATCGTTCTCTCTATTTTATTTCGTGAGCCCCAATGGGCGCAATTCTTATACAAATTGGCTGAAATTTTACACAGGTCTCCAACATATAATTTAATTGTGGTCCGAACCGGACCATATCTTGATATCGTTTTAATAGCAGAGCAACTCTTTTCTTATATCCTTTTTTGCCTAAGAAGAGATGCCTGGAAAAGAACTCGACAAATGCGATCCATGGTGGAGGGTATATAAGATTCGGCCCGGCCGAACTTAGCACGCTTTTACTTTTTTATACCCTCCACCATAAGATGGGGGGTATACTAATTTCGTCATTCTGTTTGTAACTACTCGAAATATTCGTCTGAGACCCCATAAAGTATATATATTCTTGATCGTCGTGACATTTTATGTCGATCTAGCCATGTCCGTCCGTCTGTCCGTCCGTCCGTCCGTCCGTCTGTCTGTCGAAAGCACGCTAACTTTCGAAGGAGTTAAGCTAGGCGCTTGAAATTTTGCACAAATACTTCCTATTAGTGTAGGTCGGTTGGTATTGTAAATGGGCCATATCGGTCCATGGTTTGATATAGCTGCCATATAAACCGATCTTGGGTCTTGACTTCTTGAGCCTGTAGAGTGCGCAATTCTTATCCGATTGGAATGAAATTTTGCATGACGTGTTTTGCTATGATATCCAACAACTGTGCCAACTATGGTTTAAATCGGTCCATAACCTGATATAGCTGCCATATAAACCGATCTTGGGTCTTGACTTCTTGAGCCTCTAGCGTGCGCAATTCTTATCCGATCAGAATGAAATTTTGCACAACATGTTTTGTTATGATATCCAACAACTGCGCCAAGTATGGTTCAAATCGGTCCATAACCTGATATAGCTGCCATATAAACCGATCTTGGGTCTTGACTTCTTGAGCCTCTAGAGTGCGCAATTCTTATCCGATTGGAATGAAATTTTGCACGACGTGTTTTGTTATTATATCCAACAACAGTGCCAAGTATGGTTCAAATCGGCTTATAACCTGATATAGCTACCATATAAACCGATCTTGGGTTTTGACTTCTTGACCCTCGAGAGGGCGCAATTCTTATCCGATTGGAATGGAATTTCGCACGACATGTTTTGTTATGATACCCAACAACTGTGCCAATTGTGGTTCAAATCGGTCTATAACCTGATATAGCTGCCATATAAACCGATCTTGGGTCTTGACTTCTTGACCCTCTAGAGGGCACAATTCCTATCCGATTTGAATCAATTTTTGCACGAAGTATTTCGTTATGATATCCAACAACTGTGCTAAGTATGGTTCAAATCGGTTCATAACCTGATATAGCTGTCATATAAACAGATCTGGGGATTTGATTTCTTCTGCTTCTGGAGGGCGCAATTCCTATCCGATTTGGCTGAAATTTTGCACGACGTATTTTATTTTTACTTTCAACAACTGTGTCAAATAAGGTTCAAATCGGTTCATAACCTGATATAGCTGCCATATAAACCGATCTGGGATCTTGACTTCTTGACCCCTAGAGGTCGCAATTATTATCCGATATGCCTGAAATTTTGTACGATGGATCCTCTCATGACCATCAACAAATGTGTTTATTATGGTCTGAATCGGTCTATAGCCCGAAACAGATCCCATGTAAATAGTTCCGGGAAAAGAACTCGACAAATGCGATCCATGGTGGAGGGTATATAAGATTCGGCCCGGCCGAACTTAGCACGCTTTTACTTGTTTTTGCCTAAGAAGAGATGCCGGGAAAAGAACTCGACAAATGCGATCCATGGTGGAGGGTATATAAGATTCGGCCCGGCCGAACTTAGCACGCTTTTACTTGTTTAAATTCTTTACGACTTCATGATTTTTACGATGGCTTGTTATTCTTGGTACTATTTTCTATTTTATTTAAAACAAGTAAAAGCGTGCTAAGTTCGGCCGGGCCGAATCTTGCATACCCTCCACCATGGATCGCATTTGTCGAGTTCTTTTTCCGGCATCTCTTCTTAGGCAAAAAAAGATATAAGAAAAGATTTGCTCTGCTATTATAGCGATATAAAGATATGGTCCGGTTTGGACCACAATTATATTATACGTTGGAGACCTGTGTAAAATGTCAGCCAATTCGAAAAAGAATTGCGCCCTTTGGGGGCTCAAGAAGTAAAATAGAGCGATCGATTTATATGGGAGCTGTATCTGTATCAGACTATAGACCGATTCAGACCATAATAAACACATATGTTGATGGTCATGAGAAAATCCGTCGTACAAAATTTCAGGCAAATCGGATAATAATTGCGACCTCTAGAGGCTCAAGGATTCAAGATCCCAGATCGGTTTATATGGCAGCTATATCAGTTTATTAACCGATTTGAACCTTTTTTGACACAGTAGTTGAAAGTAAGATTAAAATACTTCATGTAAATTTTCAGCCAAATCGGATAGGAATTGCGCGATATATAAAATATATGAAAATACTTGCTTTGCTATTAGAGCGATATCAAGATATAGTCCGGTTTGGACCACAATTAAAATATATGTTGGAGAATTGCGCCCTTTCACTCAGTTTATAAGACTATGAAGTTTTGTAATATTTCCGTATAAAATTTCAGATATCTGTCCCCTTTTTATATCCTCCACCATAGGATGGGGGGTATACTAATTTCGTCATTCTGTTTGTAACTACTCGAAATATTCGTCTGAGACCCCATAAAGTATATATATTCTTGATCGTCGTGAAATTTTATGTCGATCTAGCCATGTCCGTCCGTCTGTCCGTCCGTCTGTCTGTCTGTCTGTCGAAAGCACGCTAACTTCCGAAGGAGTAAAGCTAGCCGCTTGAAATTTTGCACAAATACTTCTTATTAGTGTAGGTCAGTTGGTATTGTAAATGGGCCATATCGGTCCATGTTTTGATATAGCTGCCATATAAACCGATCTTGGGTCTTGACTTCTTGAGCCTCTAGAGTGCGCAATTCTTATCCGACTGGAATGAAATTTTGCACGACGTGTTTTGTTATGACATTCAAAACTGTGTCGAGTATGGTTCAAATCGGTTCATGTTTTGATATAGCTGCCATATAAACCGATCTTGGGTCTTGAATTCTTGAGCCTCTAGAGTGCGCAATTCTTATCCGATTGGAATAAAATTTTGCACGACGTGTTTTGTTATGATACTCAATAAATGTGCCGAGTATTGTTCTAATCGGTCTATCTTTTGATATAGCTGCCATATAAACCGATCTTAGGTCTTGACTTCTTGAGCCTCTAGAGTGCGCAATTCTTATCCGATTGGAATGAAATTTTGCACGACGTGTTTTGTTATGATATTCAACAACTGTGTCGAGTATGGTTCAAAACGGTTCATAACCTGATATAGCTGCCATATAAACCGATCTTGGGTCTTGACTTCTTGAGCCTCCAGAGGGCGCAATTTTTATCCGATTTGAATGAATTTTTGCACGACGTGTTTTGTTATGATATCCAACGACTGTGCCAAGTATGGTTCAAATCGGTCCATAACCTGATATAGCTGTCATATAAACCGATCTTTGGTCTTGACTTCTTGATCCTCCAGAGGGCGACATTCTTATCTGATTTGAATGAATTTTGCATGTAGTATTTGTTATGATATCCAACAACTGTGCCAAGTATGGTTCAAATCGGTCCATAACCTTATATAGCTGTCATATAAACCGATCTTGGGTCTTGACTTCTTGATCCTCCAGAGGGCGCAATTTTTATCCAATTTGAATGAATTTTTGCACGTAGTATTTGTTATGATATCCAACAACTGTGCCAAGTATGGTTCAAATCGGTTCATAACCTGATATAGCTGTCATATAAACAGATCTGGGGTCTTTACTTCTTGAGCTTCTAGAGGGCCCAATTCCTATCCGATTTGGCTGAAATTTTCTTTCAACAACTGTGTCAAATAAGGTTCAAATCGGTTCATAACCTGATACAGCTCCCATATAAATCGATCTCTCTATTTACTTCTTGAGCCCCCAAAGGGTGCAATTCTTATTCGAATTGGCTGACATTTTACACAGGTCTCCAACACATAATTTAAATGTGGTTCAAACCGGACAATATTTTGATATCGCTCTAATAGCAGAGCAAATTTTTTCTTATATCCTGTTTTTCTTAAGAAGAGATGCCGGGAAAAGAACACAACAAATGCAATCCATGGTGGAGGGTATATAAGATTCGGCCCGGCCGCACATAGCACGCTTTTACTTGTTTTTTTATACCCTCCACCATAAGATGGGGGGTATACTAATTTCGTCATTCTGATTGTAACTACTCGAAATATTCGTCTGAGACCCCATAAAGTGTATATATTCTTGATCGTCGCGAAATTTTATGTCGATCTAGCCATGTCCGTCCGTCTGTCCGTCCGTCCGTCTGCCTGTCGAAAGCACGCTAACTTCCGAAGGAGTAAAGCTAGCCGCTTAAAATTTGTCACAAATACTTCTTATTGATGTAGGTCGGTTGGTATTGTAAATGGGCCATATCGGTCCATGTTTTGATATAGCTGCCATATAAACCGATCTTTGGTCTTGACTTCTTGAGCCTCTAGAGTGCGCAATTCCTATCCGATTGGGATGAAATTTTGTACGACGTGTTTTGTTATGATATCCAACAACTGCGCCAAGTATGGTTCAAATCGGTTTATAACCTGATATAGCTGCCTTATAAACCGATCTTGGGTCTTGACTTCTTCAGCTTCTAGAGTGCGCAATTCTTATCCGATTGGAATGAAATTTTGCACGACGTGTTTTGTTATTACATCCAACAACTGTGTCAAGTATGGTTCAAATCGGTCCATAACCTGATATAGCTGCCATATAAACCGATTTGGGGTTTTGACTTCTTGAGCCTCTAGCGTGCGCAATTCTTATCCGATTGGAATGAAATTTTGCACGACGTGTTTTGTTATTTTATCCAACAACTGTGCCAGGTATGGTTTGAATCGGTCCATAACCTGATATAGCTGTCATATAAACCGATCTTGGGTCTTGACTTCTTGAGCCTCTAGAGGACGCAATTCTTATCCAATTTGAATAAATTTTGGCACGTAGTATTTTGTTATGATATCCAATAACTGTGCCAAATATGGTTCAAATCGGTTCATAACCTGATATAGCTGTCATATAAACAGATCTGGGAACTTGACTTCTTGAGCCTCTAGAGGGCGCAATTCCTATCCGATTTGGCTGAAATTTTGCAAGACGTTTTTTATTGTTACTTTCAACAACTATGTCAAATAAAGTTCAAGTCGGTTCATAACCTGATTTATATGGCAGCTAAATCAGGTTATGAACCGATCTGGGATCTTGACTTCTTGGGCCTCTAGAGGTCGCAATTATTATCCGATTTGCCTTAAATTTTGTACGACGTATTCTCTCATGACCATTAATATATGGGTTTTTTATGATCTGAATCGGTCTATAGCCCGATACAGCTCCCATATAAATCGATCTCTCTATTTTACTTCTTGAGCCCACAAAGAGCGCAATTCTTATTCGAATTGGCTGACATTTTACACAGGTCCCCAACATAAATATAATTTAATTCAACAAGTCTGAAGGAGTTGTATCATACTGATTCAGCAAGTTAAAACTGAAGGTCTACAGAGCGATGATGGTGGGGAATCAGGAGACGACTTAGAGTTTGTTGCTGAACACTTGCCTGAGAAACTATCGACCACATCGGTAAGGTTTGGCGGATTGCAGGAGACTGAAAATCTCCCTGCCACAATCGAGACGGGACCCGACAATCCCTGTGTGGGTGGGTCATCCAGTTGGACCGTGCTCAATGTGTGCGCCAACGGGGAAGGACGGAACACAAAAAGTACTTCGACAGCAGCAGCTAGAAAGGCATCTTAGGAGGATTCGTCCACACCGCAAGTCTCCAGTTTCCTGAGGAAGAAGGGTTGCACTGCTTTTTCATCAGCCTCTGGATGCGTACGGATGCTCATCATGACAGGATATAACGAATCTTTTGACGATGAACTCCTGACGGAATCAGAAGAAGAGGCTTACACAACAGTGGTGGAAGTTCTGAATCCTGACTATGGTCCAGTTTCTACAGATAAATCTCCACCATTGAAAGGCCCCTTCGGCGGCACTAAAGATCCTCCTGATGTCAGGGGGATTTGGCTTGTTTTTTATCCAGGAACCATGGGTGTGTGGAGAAATGGAGGAATGTTGACTAAATTAGTTTCAGCTTTGGATAAAATTCCTCGGCTAAACAGAGAAAAAACGGATTGGTATAAATTTCGGCACCAATTCTACACGTTTATCCCTTCTAGACCAGAAAGGGAAGTGACAACTGCTGAGGATATAGATATAATGGTCAAGCGGATCACGAAGGCTCTGAATGACTCGCTTGTGTCCGCATGTCCTAGTGCCAAGCCAAGGGTCAAACAGGGACCGCCATGATGGACCCCAGAGCTGGTTGGTCTAAGGAAGGACTACAGAAAACTCTTCAACACAGCGAAAGCCACAAGAGCACCACACGATTGGGACATTTACAAGGTTGAGCTAAGAAAATATAAGGGCGAGCTGAGAAAGACTCAGAACAAATCCTGGGTGGAATTTCGTAGCTCCGTGGAGGATACATCTGAGGCCTCTAGGCTAAGGAAGATTATGTTCTCAAGACCTATTACGATGGGGTATATTCAGAAGTCTGAGAATATATGACAATGCCTAGTGAGGAAACACTATAACTACTCTTTGATACACATTTCCCGGGAAATTCTCCAACGGTCAATGTGGCTCCAGATGAGGTTATTAGGGATATTGTGTCTGAGCCGAAAAACCTTTGGACGATAAGAAGTTTCGTTTCCTTTAAGTCGCCAGGCCCTGATGACGTATCAAAGATAAGATAGACTGGTTCTTTGATTTAGCGAGATATACTCTGCTTGTGCCAGCATGTCATATATACCTGTGGTATGGAGGGACACGAAGGTCATTTTCATTCCGAAAGCAGGAAACCTTACCACACGATGGCGAAAGAGGCGGCAGCAGCATGCATATATTGTAAAGGAAAATCCACTGAAACAGCCCTTTACGAGCTACTCGGCTACATAGAGGGTTCTCTCGCTGTCAAGGAATATTCAATGGTAGCATTTCTTGACATTGGAGGTGCTTTCAAAAATGTAAAATCGACGTCAATCATGAAGGAGTTGGAGTTTCTAGGCATCAATTTTATCATAAGAAAATTTCTTAAAAACATTCTAACTAAAAGATGCAATGCGGCTGGTTTGGGTTTTGTGGATCTAAAACGATGGGTAAGCAGAGGAACACCTCAAGGAGGTGTACTAACTCCTCTACTTTGGAATATAGCCATTAAAAATATATTATTGTCTCTGGAAGAAAAAAACTTGAAAGTGGTCGCGTATGCTTATGACGTAGGGGAAGACCTCAAGGAGGTGTACCATAAGAGAGCTTTCATTTGGTCATGTGTAGGCGACGGACACGGCGTTATCCTTTGTGCAATGTCTGAATCGCTTTTTGATAAAAAGTACTGTACCACTATTCCTGATAGAACCGATTATAGCTACGATATCCCTGGTAATAGAAGTTAGATAGACTTCTATACGAATGGTTCCAAACTGGACGACCAGATGGGGTTTGGGGTGTACTCTGAAGATCTAGAACTGGTCATATCGAAAAGGTTACCGGACCACTGCAGTGTGTATCAAGCGAAGATCCTTGCATATAAGAAAGTGAAGGAATGGCTTTGATATAATTTCATAACGACGAGTGGCATAAATATCTTCTCATATAGCCATGGCGCTTTTAAATCCCTGGATAACATATTTCTGAACACAAAACCCGCCCTCTACTGTCGCAGATCTCTCAGCGAGATGGCTGAACGGTTCAAAATTCACCTGTTCTATGTGCCGGTCCAATCGATTTGATTTCTTGAGCCCCTGAAAGCCGCAACTTTTGTCCGATTTAGCTACAATTTTGCACATAGTGTTCTGTTATGACTTTCAACAACTGTTCCTAGTTCGGTCTAAATCGGTATATAACCTGATAAAGCTCCTATATAAACCTATCTCACGATTTAGCCCCTACAAGCCACAATTTTTATCCGATTTGGCTGAAATTTTGCATGTAATGTTCTGTGACGACTTTCACCAACTGTACAAAGTGAAGTCCAAATTGGTCGATATTAGGAAATAGACCGATTTGTACCGTACTTGGCACAGTTGTGGAAAGTCACATCAGAACACTATGTTCAAAATTTCAGCCAAATCGGACAACAGTTGCGGCTTCCAGGGGCTCAAGAAATCAAATCGAGAGGTCGGTTTATATTGGAGCTATATCGGTTTATAGACCGATTGCAACCGAGCATGGCGATTCTAACCGTACATATGGCTTCCAGAGGGTCAAAAAGTCAACTCGGGAGATCAGTTTATAGACCGACTTCGAAATTGTCTCAGTTGTTGGAAGTTATAGCAAACCAGTTTGTACAATCGTTTAGCTAAATCGGACGAAAATTGCGACTTTCAGGGGCTCAAGAGGTCAAATCGGGAGATCGGTTTATATTTGAGCTATATATACTGACTGGTTTGGACCATACTTACCACAGTTGTTGGAAGTCATAAAAGAACATTGCGTACAAATTTTCACCAAAAGCCGTCCAAAAGTGCGGCTCAAAGGGCTCAAAAAATTTAATTTGTCCGATTTTGTCCGATTTGGCTGAAAATTTGCATGTAGTGTTTTGTTATGGTCTTTTACCTGATATAGCTCCCATGTAAACCGATCTCCCGATTTGACTTTTTGAGTCCTTACAAGTCGCAATTTTTGTCGGATTTGGCTGACATTTTGCATGAGATTTTTTGTTACGACTTCCAACAAGTGTACCAAATACTGCCAAAACCAGTCTTTAATCCTTAAGCTCCTATGTATACCCATCTCTCGATCATCCTTATTCGGTTCCTAGAAGCTTTAATTTTTGTTGGTTTGACAGAAGTTTGGAATGTAATTTAGAATAAAATTATGCCCTGCAACTTAATTTATTTTGTATAAATTTTTAGCAGAATCCATGGTGGTGGATTCCCAAGTTTCGGCCCGGCCGAACTTCCCACTCATTTATTTGTTTTTTTTTTTGTGTTTGTATGTAACCCACCGCCATAGATTCTGCTAAAAATTTATACAAATAAATTTAGTTGAAGGGCATAATTATATTCTACTTACTAAACTTCTGTCAAACCAGCAAAAATTAAAGAGTCTAGGAACAGAACAACGATGATCGAGAGACCAGTTGTACGGTCCAAATCCGTCTATTAGGTTATATACTGATTTGGACCGTATTTGGCACAGTTATTGGAAGTCGGTACTGAACACCGCATGCAAAATTTCAGCCAAATCGGACAAAAATTGCGGCTTGTAAGAACTCATGAAGTCAAATCGGGAGATCGGTAAAATGGGGGCTATATCAGGTTTCAGATCGATTCAGACCGGACTCGGCACAGATATTGCAAGTCATGACGGAATACTTTCTGCAAAATTTCAGCCAAATCGGACAAAAATTGCGGGTCAAACCGGGAGATCGGTTTATATGGGAGCTATATCTAAATCTGAACCGATATGATTCATTTGCAATCCCCAACGACCAACATCAATATTAATTATATGTGCAAAATTTCAACCTGGTAGCGCATTCGACCGGTATCGTGATTTCAACAGACGGACGGACGGATGAACATGGCTAGATCGACTCAGGACGTCAAGACGATCAAGAATATATACTTTATGGGGTCTTAGAAGAATATTTCGAGGTGATACAAACGGAATGAATAGATTAGTATACCCCCATCCTATGATGGTGGGTACAAAAATATATTATATACCCCTTAAAAATTAATATATAGAAACATAAAAATTAATATATCAAATAACGATAAACAGAACTTCAAATAAATTTATTTAATTTTTTGATGACAGCTGTACATGTGCAATCGAATGTTCAAATATGTGCCCAGAAGAATCAATTTCAAATATTTTACAACTTAAAGTTAAAGCGTGCTAAATTTGGCTGGGACGAATCTCGGGAACCCACCACTATGGATTTTACTAAAATATGGGAGCTATATCTAGTATATATAGACCGAACTAGCTGACCCGGGCCCGCTCCGCTGCGCCTTCTTTTACTTTATATGGAACAAAAGTTTCCTTGGAATATTTGTTTTCGACAATTAAAGAGCTTTTAGTGAAATACCATGCTACGAAATTAGTATATCGCTTGACTAACAATTTAACAATATAAGTACCTTTGTTCGAATCCCATATGATCTTTATTGGTCTACGAATTTAAGTTTGGATGTAAGGTGTACTCCATTCTTAAAATACTTTATTTCAGCCCGCTACTCTCATGATATCTGATTTACGGGTGTTTTCGGGGTGAGGTGGTCCCCCAGGCACTTGGCCGGGAAAAAATATCAGCATCGTGCTCTTCTTTCAAAAACCATTTATTTAAACCCCATATTGTCATTGGTTTAGTGGAATTTGCACCAGTGTTGGCGACCCCCAAACACATGGTCCAAAATAGGTTATCAAATTCGTTTTCTAATCTTAAATACCACATATTGGCATGGTCAAAAAATTTTTACCCTTTGCGGCGTGTTTTGGCGAAGGGGGATGCCCTAAATACATGGTCCCACATTTGGATATCAAATTCGTATTTTACTCCCAAATACATTTATTTGAGTCCCATTTTGCGATGGTCACAAAAAAATTGCTGCTTGTGGGGTATTTTGGGAAAGGGGTTAACCCGCAGAAAATTGGTCCCGAAAGTGGGTATAAATTTTTGCTCTACCCCCCAATACCTTTCATTTAAGCACCACATTGACATGGTCGGTATATATGGCCGATTTAGGGGTGTTTTGAGGATAAGGGTGGTCGCCCAAACACTAAGCCCGGAAAATATATCAGCAACGTGCTCTATTCTCATATATCTATTTATATATCATTTATTTGAACCCCATATTTTGGGAAAGGGGTTGACCCCCAGAAAATTGATCCCGAAAGTGGGTATCAATTCTTGCTCTACCCCCCAATACTTTTCAATTAAGCTGCACATTGACATGGTCGGTATATATGGCCGATTTAGGGGTGTTTTGAGGATAAGTGTGGTCGCCCAAACACTAAGCCCGGAAAATATATCAGCAACGTGCTCTATTCTCATATATCTGTGTATCATTTATTTGAACCCCATATTGACATTGGCCTCTAAATTTGATATCAAATTCGTTTTCAAATCTCATTTAAACTCCTTATTGCAAAAGTCAGCAAATATGTCCGGTTTGGGGTATTGGCCCTAAAAACTATAAATATTTAGTTCAACTCTCTTTACGAACCAAATTGTCTTGGTGAGCAAATACGTCCTATTTGGGGATTGTTATGGCCCCTAGACAGTTGGTCCCTAATGTTGATATCAGATACGTGGTCTACTCCCAAATACCTTTAATTTGAGCCCCATATTTCCACAGTCGGCAAACATGACCGGCTTGGGGGTGTTTTGGGGGATGGGCAGTCATTCAGTGAGTTGGCCTTGAAAATATATATCGGATTCGTGTTCCACTCTAAAAACCCTCTTATTTGAGCCTCATATTGCAAAAGTCAGTAATTACAATACTTACTATTTGGGTGGTGGTATGGGGCTGGGATGGCCTCATAGACACTTTTCCCGAATACCTTTTATGTGAGTCCCATATTGTCGTGATTGGTCTTAATATATGTTTGGTAGGTTTTAGAGTGGGGCGGCCCCCCTAGGTACCCCATCCGAAATTTGGATACCAAATTTTTATTTCTAGGGTACTATATGAGGGCACACAAAATTTCGCTTAAATCGCACCACCCATCGCCGAGATCTGGCGTTTCTGAAAATTAGGGTAAGGGGGAGGGTCCGCCCCCCCCTTCAGATATCAAAAAATGTAGTACCCTTTTTTCACCACGGGATCATTATGCACCATCTGTGAAAATTTCAAGAAAATCGGTTCAGCCGATTCTGAGTCTATAAGGAACACACAAACATACAAACAAACAAACAAATAATTGATTTTTATACCCTCCACCATAAGATGGGGGGTATACTAATTTCGTCATTCTGATTGTAACTACTCGAAATATTCGTCTGAGACCCCATAAAGTATATATTTTCTTGATCGTCGTGAAATTTTATGTCGATCTAGTCCTGTCCGTCTGTCCGTCCGTCCGCCCGTCTGTCCGTCTGTCCGTCCGTCCGTCTGTCCGTCCGTACGTCCGTACGTCAGTACGTCCGTCCGTCCGTCCGTCTGTCTGTCGAAAGCACGCTAACTTCCGAAGGAGTAAAGCTAGCCGCTTGAAATTTTGCACAAATACTTCTTATTAGTGTAGGTCGGTTGGTATTGTAAATGGGCCATATCGGTCCATGTTTTGATATAGCTGTCATGAGTTCTTGAGCCTCTAGAAGGCGCAATTCTTGTCCGATTGGAATGACATTTTGCACGACATGTTTTGTTATGATGTCCAATAACTGTGTTAAGTATAGTTCAAATCGGTCCATAACCTGATATAGCCGTCATATAAACCGATCTTGGGTCTTGACTTCTTGAGCCTCTAGAGGGCGCAATTCTTATCCAATTTGAATGAATTTTGGCACGTAGTATTTTGTTATGATATCCAACAACTGTGCCAAATATGGTTTAAATCGGTTCATAACCTGATATAGCTGCCATATAAACCGATCTGGGATCTTGACTTCTTGAGCCTCTAGAGGTCGCAATTATTATCCGATTTGCCTGAAATTTTGTACGACGGATTCTCTCATGACCATTAACATACGTGTTTATTATGGTCTGAATCGGTATATAACCCGATACAGCTCCCATATAAATTGATCTCTCTATTTTACTTCTTGAGCCCACAAAGGGCGCAATTCTTATTCGAATTGGCTGACATTTTACACAGGTCTCCAACATATAATTCAATTGTGGTCCAAACCGGACCATATCTTGATATCGCTCTAATAGCAGAGCAAATCTTTTCTTATATCCTTTTTATACCCTCCACCATAAGATGGGGGGTATACAAATTTCGTCATTCTGATTGTAACTACTCGAAATATTCGTCTGAGACCCCATAAAGTATTGTATATTCTTGAACGTCGTGAAATTTTATGTCGATCTAGCCATGTCCGTCCGTCCGTCCGTCCGTCCGTCGGTCTGTCTGTCGAAAGCACGCTAACTTCCGAAGGAGTAAAGCTAGCCGCTTGAAATTTTGCACAAATACTTTTTATTAGTGTAGGTCGGTTGGTATCGTAAATGGGCCATATCGGTCCATGTTTTGATATAGCTGCCATATAAACCGATCTTGGGTCTTGACTTCTTGAGCCTCTAGAGTGCGCAATTCTTATCCGATTGGAATGAAATTTTGCACGACGTGTTTTGTTATTATATCCAACAAATGTGCCAAGTATGGTTCAAATCGGTCCATAACCTGATATAGCTGCCATTTACACCGATCTGGGGTTTTGACTTCTTGAGCCTCTAGAGTGCGCAATTCTTATCCGATTGGAATGAAATTTTCCACGACGTGTTTTGTTACGATATCCAGCAACTGTGCCAAGTATGGCTCAAATCGGTTCATAACCTGATATAGCTGTCATATAAACCGATCTTGGGTCTTGACTTCTTGAGCCTCTAGAAGGCGCAATTCTTATCCAATTTGAATGAATTTTGGCACGTAGTATTTTGTTATGATATCCAACAACTGTGCCAAATATGGTTCAAATCGGTTCATAACCTGATATAGCTGCCATATAAACCGATCTGGGATCTTGACTTCTTGAGCCTCTAGAGGTCTCAATTATTATCCGATTTGCCTGAAATTTTGTACGACGAATTCTCTCATGACCATTAACATACGTGTTTATTATGGTCTGAATCGGTATATAGCCCGATACAGCTCCCATATAAATCGATCTCCCTATTTTACTTCTTGAGCCCACAAAGGGCGCAATTCTTATTCGAATTGGCTGACATTTTACACAGGTCTCCAACATATAATTTAAATGTGGTCCAAACCGGACCATATCTTGATATCGCTTTAATAGCAGAGCAAATCTTTTCTTATATCCTTTTTTTGCCTAAGAAGTGATGCCGGGAAAAGAACTCGACAAATGCGATCCATGGTGGAGGGTATATAAGATTCGGCCCGGCCGAACTTAGCACGCTTTTACTTGTTATATATAAGACGATTGGACCGTACTTGGCGCAGTTGTTGAGAGTCATAACAGAGCACTATATGCAAAATTTCAGTCAAATCGGATAAAAATCCGGCTTGTAAGGGCTCAAGAAGTCAAATTGGGAGATCGGTTTATATGGGAGCAATGTCATGTGCTTCACCGATTTGAACCATACTTGGCACTGTTGAGAGTCATAGCAGAAAACTATGTGCAAAATTTCAACCAAATAGGATCGGTTTATATGGGAGCTATATCAGGTTACCGACCGATTTTGGCCCCGTTATTTGGAGTCACAGCAGAATACTATGTGCAAAATATCAGCCAAATTGGTTAAAAATTGGTTCAATCAGGTTCTTGACCGAGTTAGACCGTACTTGGTGCACTTGTTAGAGGTTATAACAAAACACTATGTGCAAAATTTTAGCCAAATCGGACACAAATCGTGGTTTCCATTGGCTTAAGAAGTCAAATCGGGAGATCGGTTTATATGGGAGCTATATCCAAATCTGAACCGATATGGACCATCCACAACGACCTACTTCAAAATAAAGTATCTCTGCAAAATTTCAAGCGCTATCTTTACGCGTTCGACCTCTATCGTGATTTCGACAGACGAACGGACGGATGGACAGAATTTCGAGTCAGAATTTCGAGACGATCAAGAATATATATATTTCCTAGGTCAATATTACAAGGTGTTACAAACGGAATGACTAGATTAGTATACCCCTACCCTTCAACGCATTAGATTTATTTATACAAAAACACAAGAGCTTTAAGAGCAGTTATTTCTTATAGTTAGCTACTGGGTTGCCCAAAAAGTATTTGCGGATTTTTATATAGTCGGCGTTGACGAATTTTTTCACAGCTTGTGACTCTGTATTTGCATTCTTTCTTCTGACAGTTATCAGCTGTGACTTTTAGCTTGCTTTAGAAAAAAAGTGTAAAGAAAGTATATTTGAAGTTCATTCTAATTTTTATTAAAAATGCATTTTCTTTCTTTTAAAAAATCCGCAATTACTTTTTGTGCAACCCAATAGCTGAACCGGGCCCGCTCAGTTTCGGTTTATTTTACTTTCTATGGAAAAAAATTATCCTTTGAATATTTATTTTCGACAATTAAAGAGTGAAATACCATGCGACGAGAATGATACATATGACACTTGACTAACAGTATAACAAAATAATTGCCTCTATTTGACTTCCGTAAGATCTTCATCGGTCTAGAAATTCACTTGGAGGGCTAAGGGTTATTTTGGTTTGGATGTTGGATGTACTTCATTTTTAAAAGACTTTATTTCAGCCCGATATTCTCATGATGTCTGATTTAGGGGTGTTTTCAGGTTTGATGAATATCAGCATCGTGCTCTCTTCTCAAATACCATTTATTTAAAACCCATATTGCCATTGATTTGATAGGAGTTTATAGGATGAGGCGCCCCCAAACACTTGGCACCAAAATTAGTTATCAAATTCGTTTTCTAATCTAAAATACCTTTCATTTAAATTGTTTATTGCAAAAGTCAGGAAATATGTTCCGTTTGGGGTATGGGCCTTAAAAACTATCAAAATCGTACTCAACTGTCTTGAAGACCCAAATTGTCTTGGTGAGCAAGTACATACTATTGGTGCCGAATATTGATATCAGATTCGTGGTCTACTCGCAATACCTATCACTTGAGCCCCTTATTTCCATAGTAGGCAAAAATTACCGGTTTGGGGGGTGTTTTGAGGATGGGGCGGTCACTCAGTGTCTTGGCCTTGAAAATGTATATCAGATTCGTGTTCTACTCTAAAATACCTCTTATTTGAGCCCCATATGGTCAGCAAATACTTCCTATTTGGGTGGTGTTATGGGAGTGGTGTGGCCCCATAGACACTTTTCCCGAATATAGATTCGTGCTTTACTACTAAAGACCTTTCATTTGAGCTCCATATTGATATGCTCGTAAAATTGTCCTCTAATAATAATAACACAGAGGACCGCAAAAATCTACACTAGTCACCAAAAAAGCTCGATATCCCTGCACTCTATCTTTTTGCAAGTTTCCCATGAAGTGCTCGACATACTTAGGTTTAAACCGAAAACATCGCGTGCATTTGCTCATGTTTCGGGCCACTTTCTTTCTTTGACCCAGTGGCTTAAATTGCAGACGGGTGGTTGCTAGCAATGCTTGGGGCATGTTCTTTTCGTGGAAATATCGAATAATGGACGCAGTTAATGGGTGATGTTTTGGGAGAATGGCAAGATGTTTTACTTAAAATGGTAAATCTGAATTTTGCAGGCACCCTCCAACTCTTAATACGCCAAAAAGATTCCAAAAACGGGGTAAACAATGCGAGATCATGCGTTTTTGAGCAAGTCTGACCTAGACTTAAATCGTAATAAGCTGCCGGAAAACTGCATCTTTGAACCATGCGAATCATCAAATCTGTTCCCCTTTTCACATCAAGCGTAGTTAACATTTCATTTCGTGTATCTTTAATTGGTCGAAATTTGTAGATATAAGCAAAGATTCTAGATATTTTCCCAAAGAATTGATTTATCTTTAAGATGCAAATAGCATCTTAATAGGATTCAGGTCAGTTGGAACATACTTCCAGCGCATTTTTGCCGTTAATGATTGTATTCGAGTAATACGATTCGCAACAAAAAATCTGATAATTTGAAGATTCTTCCTTAATCCACGATAAAACAACTGTGGAATTCAAACTAAATGTGAGCGTTTGTGAAACAACCTTTACTAATTCAGCTTAATGCGCGGCAGCTGAGAACTGCAGTCTTTGTCGGAGCAACTCGAGATTTCGTACAGAGAAGGTCACTGGTAATGTTATCGCTGGTTTTACTCATAATGTTTATGCAAATGCCATAGGCTGCAACACTTGCATCACAAAATGCGTGAATGTCATAATGAGCGTCGACTAACAGTACAGCTCTAATAAATTTGCATCTTTTTGTCTGCTGAAATTCATTAGTTAGTTTATACCAACTGCCTTTTAGCTCCTTAGTGGGCTGATCGTCCCAATCAGCATTTTGCTTCCATAAGTCTTGTAGGAAGATTTTTGCTCTCACATTGGTCCTATGAGGCCTAACGGATCGTAAAACATGGCCATTGCTGACAATGCAGTCCGTTTGGTGATAAATGCGCTGATTTAAAACGGGATATACGAAACAAGTAAAAGCGTGCTAAGTTCGACCGAGCCGAATCTTATATACCCTCCACCATGGGTCGCATGTGTCGAGTTCCTTTCCCGGCATCTCTTCTTAGGCAAAAAAAAAGGATAAAAGAAAAGATTTGCTCTGCTATTAGAGCGATATCAAGATTTGGTCCGGTTTGGACCACAATTAAATTATATGTTGGAGACCAGTGTAAAATGTCAGCCAATACTTCTTGGCTATAGACCGATTTAGACCATAATAAACACAAGGCCAAGACACTGAGTTGATGGTAATGAGAGGATCAGCTGCATCAGGTTATGAACCGATTTGAACCATATTGAACGCAGTTGTTGAGAGTGATACCAAAACACCACGAGAAAAATTTCAGTCAAATCGGACCAGAATTGCGCCCTCTAGAGACTCAAGAAGTCAAGACCAAAGATCGGTTTATATGGCAGCTATATCAAAACAAGGACCGATATGGCCCATTTACAATCCCAACAGACCTACAGTAATAAGAAGTATTTGTGCAAAATTTCAAGCGGCTAGCTTTACTCCTTCGAAAGTTAACGTGCTTTCGACAAACAGACGGACATGGTTAAATCGACATAAAATGTCACGACGATCAAGAATATATATACTTTATGGGGTCTCAGACGAATATTTCGAGTAGTTACAAACAGAATGATGAAATAAGTGTACCCCTATCCTATGGTGGAGGGTATAAAAGTCAATTTGTGTTTGTTTGCAGGTTTGTTTGTTTGTTTGTTTGTGTGTTCCTTATAGACTCAGAAAGGGCTGAACCGATTTTCTTGAAATTTTCACAGATGGTGAATAATGATCCCGTGGTGAAAATAGCGTACAACATTTTTTGATGTCTGAAGGGGGGCGGACTCTCCCTCTTACCCTAATTTTCAGAAACGCCAGATCTCGGAGATGGGTGGTGCGATTTAAGCGAAATTTTGTGTGCTCTCATATAGCTCCCTAAAAATAACAAGTAAAAGCGTACTAAGTTCGGCCGGGCCGAATCTTATATACCCTCCACCATGGATCGCATTTGTCGAGTTCTTTTCCCGGCATCTCTTCTTAGGCAAAACAAGTAAAAGAGTACTAAGTTCGGCCGGGCCGAATCTTATATACCCTCCACCATGGATCGCATTTGTCGAGTTCTTTTCCCGGCATCTCTTCTTAGGCAAAACAAGTAAAAGCGTACTAAGTTCGGCCGGGCCGAATCTTATATACCCTCCACCATGGATCGCATTTGTCTAGTTCTTTTCCCGGCATCTTTTCTTAGGCAAAAAAAGGATATAAAAAAAGATTTGCTCTGCTCTAAGAGCGATATCAAGATATGGTTCGGTTTGGACCACAATTAAATTATATGTTGGAGACCTGTGTAAAATGTCAGCCAATTCGAATAAGAATTGCGCCCTTTGTGGGCTCAAGAAGTAAAATAGAAAGATCGATTTATATGGGAGCTGTATCGGCCTATAGACCGATTCAGACCATAATAAACACGTATGTTAATGGTCATGAGAGAATCCGTCGTACAAAATTTCAGGCAAATCGGATAATAATTTCGACCTATACAGGCTCAAGAATCAAGATCCCAGATCGGTTTATATGGCACCTATATCGGGTTATGAACCGACTTGTACTTTATTTGACATAGTTGTTGAAGTAACAATAAAAAACGTCTTGCGAAATTTCAGCCAAATCGGATAAAAATTGAGCCCTCTAGAAGCTCAAGAAGTCAAGTCCCCAGACCTGTTTATATGACAGCTATATCAGGTTATGAACCGATTTGAACCATATTTGGCACAGTTGTTTGATATCATAACAAAATACTACGTGCCAAAATTCATTCAAATTGGATAATAATTTGGCCCTCTAGAGGCTCAAGAAGTCAAGACCCAAGATCGGTTTATATGACAGCTATATAAGGCTATAGACCGATTTGAACCATACTTGGCACAATTGTTGGATATCACAACAAAACACGTCGTGCAAAATTTCATTCCAATCGGATAAGAATTGCGCACTCTAGGGGCTCAAGAAGTCAAGACCCAAGATCGGTTTATGTTGCAGCTTGTCAGGCTATGGACCGATGTGAACCATACTTGGCACAATTATTGGATATCGTGGCAAAATACGTCGTGCAAAATTTCATTCAAATCGGATAAGAATTGCGCACTCTAGAGGCTCAAGAAGTCAAGACCCAAGATCGGTTTATATGGCAGCTATATCAGGTTATGAACCGATGTGAACAATACTTGGCACAGTTGTTGGATATCATAACAAAACATTTCGTGCAAAATTTCATCCTAATTGGGTAAGAATTGCGCACTCTAGAGGCTCAAGAAGTCAAGACCCAAGATCGGTTTATATGACAGCTATATAATGTTATGGACCGATTTGAACCATACTTGGCACAATTGTTGGATATCATAACAAAACACGTCGTGCAAAATTTCATTCCGATCGGATAGGAATTGCGCACTCTAGATGCTCAAGAAATCAAGACCCCAGATCGGTTTATATGGCAGCTGTATCAGGTTATAGACCGATGTGAACCATACTTTGCACAATAGTTGGATATTATAACAAAACACGTCGTGCAAAATTTCATCCCAATCGGTTAAGAATTGCGCACTCTAGAGGCTCAAGAAATCAAGACCCAAGACCCAAGAAGTCAAGACCCAAGAAGTCAAGACCCAAGAAGATTTATATGGCAACTATATCAAAACATGGACCGATATGGCCCATTTACAATACCAACCGACCTACACTAATAAGAAGTATTTGTGCAAAATTTCAAGCGGCTAGCCTGACTCCTTCGGAAGTTAGCGTGCTTTCGACAGACAGACGGACGGACGGACGGACGGACATGGCTAGATCGACATAAAATTTCACGACGATCAAGAATATATATACTTTATGGGGTCTCAGATGAATATTTCGAGTAGTTACAATCAGAATGACGAAATTAGTATACCCCCCATCTTATGGTGGAGGGTATAAAAAACGTATCTGATACCCAATTGTCGGACCAAGTGTTAGGGGGGCCACCCCAACCCCCAAAACACCAGTAAATCGGAGATATTTACCGACCATGTCAATGTGGAGCTAAAATGAAAGGTTTTGGGGGGAAGAGCAAAAATTAATACCTACTTTCGGGACCAATTTTCTGGCGGTCTACCCCTTTCCCAAAATACCTCACAAATAGCAATTTTTTACTCATCATAGCAATATGGGACTCAAATAAAGGTATTTGGGAGTAGAATACGAACTTCATATCCAAATGTAGGTTCATGTATTTAGAGCATCACCCCTTCCACAAAACACCCCCCAAACGGTAAAAATTTTTCGACCATGCCAATATGTGGCCCTTATGAAAGGTATTTGAGATTAGAAGACGAATTTGATAACCTATTTTGGGACCTTGTGTTTGGGGGGCGCCTCATGGTGTAAACTCCCCTTAACCAATGGCAATATGGGGTTTAAATAAATGGTGAAAGAAGAGCATGATGCAGATATTTTTTCAGGGCCAAGTGTCTTGGGGACCACCTCACGGCCGAAAACACCCCAAAATCAGATATCAGAATATCGGGCTGAAATAGAGTATTTTAAGAATGGAGTACATCTATATGGGATTCAGATAAAGGCACTTATATTATTAAACTGTTAATCAAGCGATATACTATTTTCATAGCATAGTATTTCACTAAAAGCTCTTTAATTGCCGAAAATAAATATTCCAATGAAAATTTTGTTCCATATAAAATAAAAGAAGGCGCAACGGAGCGGGCCCGGGTCAGCTAGTACAAAATAAATTTAGTTGATAATCATACTTTCTTTCAACAGACCAAACCGTGTCCAAACCAGCAAAAGTTAAAGCTTCTAGGAACCGAAAAACGATGATCGAGAGACCGGTTTAAACGATGGATTTGGACCGTACTTGGCAAAGTTGTTATCAGTCTAAACAAAACATCACATGCAAAATTTCAGCAAAATCGGACAAAAATTGCGGAGTGCGGTTTATATGGGATCTATATTAGGTTCTTGACCGATTCGGATCGTATTTGGCACAGTTATTGGAATTCGTAATTCGTAACAGTCAAATCGAACGAAAATTGTTAGGGCTCAAGAAGTCAAATCGGGTGATGAGTTTATATGGGCGTTATATCATTTTACAGACCAATTCAGACCGTACCTAACACAGTTGTTGGAAGTCATACCAGAACACTACATGCAAAATTGAAGCCAAATCGGACAATAATTGCGGCTTCCAGGGGCTCAAGAAGTTAAATCGCGAGACCATTGGACAAGACAATAGTGAATCGCAGTTAGAGACGTATAATAGCCTTACAAATAGGAGCGTCTTTAAAAGTTTAGTTGTTATACCCACCAACATAGGATCGGGGTATTCTAATCTAGTCATTCCGTTTGCAACACCTAGAAATATTAGTCTATAAAGTATATATATTCTCGATCGTCTCGACACTCTGAATCGATCTAGCCATGTCTGTCTGTCCGTCAGTTGAAATCACGACAGCAGTCGAACGCGTAAAGCTAGGCTCTTGTAGTTTTGCCCAAATACTTAGTATTGATGTAGGTCGTTTGGAGATTGCAAATGGGCCATATCGATTCAGATTTAGATATAGCTCCTTCTTAAAATGATCTCCCAATTTGACTTCTTGACCCCTTAAATGCCGCAATTTTTGTCCGACTTGCATGTTGTGTTCTGATCCGACTTCCAACTATTGCGCCAAATACGGCCCAAATCAGTCTATAACCTGTAATAGCTCACATTTTAAACGGTCTCTCAATTATCCTTGTTCGGTTCCTAGAAGCTTTAATTTTTGCTGGTTTGACAGAAGTATAAAATAAAATAAAACAAGTAAAAAGGCGTTAAGTTCGGCCGGGCCGAACTTTGGATACCCACCACCTCGGGTATATATGTAAACCACCTTTCCTCAGAATCCGTTGAAAAATGCATACCTTATGCTCCATAGCAGCTATATCGAAATATGTTCCGATTTGGACCAAATACTAATAAGTACAATTCATTGTTCAATAGTGTATAACAAAATATTGGTCTTTTAAGTAGCTATATAAAGGGTGATTTTTTTGAGGTTAGGATTTTCATGCATTAGTATTTGACAGATCACGTGGGATTTCAGACATGGTGTCAAAGAGAAAGATGCTCAGTATGCTTTGACATTTCATCATGAATAGACTTACTAACGAGCAACGCTTGCAAATCATTGAATTTTATTACCAAAATCAGTGTTCGGTTCGAAATGTGTTCAAATTTTGACAAATTTTGTTCAGCGATGAGGCTCATTTCTGGTTGAATGGCTACGTAAATAAGCAAAATTGCCGCATTTGGAGTGAAGAGCAACCAGAAGCCGTTCAAGAACTGCCCATGCATCCCGAAAAATGCACTGTTTGGTGTGGTTTGTACGCTGGTGGAATCATTGGACCGTATTTTTTCAAAGATGCTGTTGGACGCAACGTTACGGTGAATGAACACATTTCGAACCGAACACTGATTTTGGTAATAAAATTCAATGATTTGCAAGCGTTGCTCGTTAGTAAGTCTATTCATGATGAAATGTCAAAGCATACTGAGCATCTTTCTCTTTGACACCATGTCTGAAATCCCACGTGATCTGTCAAATACTAATGCATGAAAATCCTAACCTCAAACACATCACCCTTTATAAAATTAAACCGATTTGGACCATGTAGTACACGGATCTCGAAATGCTTAGCATAAGTCACTGTGTAAAATTTCAGTGAAATCGTATTATAAATGCGACTTTTATGGGATCAGGACTATAAATGAAGATATCGGTCTATATGGCGGATCTGGGTCAAACTTGAAAAGGTTGTCGAAGGGCCTAACACAACTCACCGTCCCAAATTTCGGCGTCATCGGACAATAAACGCGCCTTTTATGACCCCAAAACCTTAGATCGAGAGATCGGGCTATATGGCAGCTATATCCAAATCTGAACCGATCTGTGGCATATTGCAAAAGTATGTCGAGGGGCTTAATTTAACCCACTGTCCCCAATTTCGGCCATATCGGACAATAAATGCTCCTTTTATGGGCCCAAAACCTTTAATCGAGAGATCGGTCTATATGGCAGCTATATCGAAATCTGGACCGATCTGAGCCAAATTGACAAAAGACGTCGAAGGGCATAACAATACTCACACCAACTTTCAGCAAAATCGGGTAATAAATGTGGCTTTTATGGACCTAAAACCCTAAATCAGGGGATCGGTCTATATGGCAGCTATATCCAAATCTGGACCGATCTAGGCCAAATTGACGAAGGATGGCGAAGGGTTTATCACAACTCACTGTCCCAAATTTCAGTAAAATCGGATAATAAATGTGGCTTTTATGGGCCTAAGACCCTAAATCGGAGGATCGCTCTATATGGCAGCTATATCCAAATCTAGACTGATCTGAGCCAAATTGACGAAGGATATCGAGAGGCCTAACATAACTCACTGTCACAAATTTCAGCAAAATCGGATAATAAATGTGGCTTTTATGCGCCTAAGACCCTAAATCGAAGGATCGGTCTATATGGCAGCTATATCCAAATCTGGACCGATCTGAGCCAAATTGACGGAGGATGTCGAGGGGCCTAACATAACTCACTGTCCCAAATTTCAGCAAAATCGGATAATAAATGTGGGCCTAAGACCCTAAATCAGCGGATCGGTCTGTATGGGGGCTATATCAAGATATAGTCCGATATAGCCTATCTTCGAACTTAACCTGCTTATAACAAAAAACTGATCTGTGCTAAGTTTCAGCTCAATATCTCTATTTTTGAAGACTGTAGCGTGATTTCAACAGACAGACGGACAGACGGACGGACATGTCTAGATCGTCTTAGATTTTCACGCTGATCAAGAATATATATACCTTATAGGGTCGGAAATGGATATTGCGATGTGTTGCAAACGGAATGACAAAATGAATATACCCCCATCCTTCGGTGGTGGGTATAATTATGCCCTTCAATTAAATATATACATTTTTAGCAGAATCCGTGGTGGTGGGTTCCCAATATTTGGCCCGGCCAAACTAAGCACGCTTTTACTTGCTTTAGGTTAAGATGCTAAGTTTAAAAGCTTAAAAGAACAATTTTCAAAAAATATTGATTGGACAGCCATTTATGAATTAAAATTGAAATCAATCAGCGATCAAAATTAAGACGGACCGTCATGTCCGTTAATAAATACAAAATTTAATATACAGATAGCATCGTTGTTTCAAAGTTTTGGTTCTTTAGCTCGTTTTCGTTGCTAAAATTCTAAGAATAAAGAAAAATCTTACATTTGACAGCGAGTGAACCTTCTATGTAGCTGATTGAAGGGAGTGAATGGATGTTTCAGTGGACTTGCGCGTACTGTGTGCATGCTAAAACAGGTGATGGTCTGGAATCTTTTCGTTCAGATAAGTTTCCAGCAACCTCTCTGGGATCTTCAGCATTAAAGATGACAGACAATCGGATGAAAATCTTTCGTTTTCGTGTGGTAAGGTTTCTCTGCTTTGGGAATAAAATTTACATTTGTGTCCCTTCATTTCACCGATATATACGACAATTAGCCATTCTATCAGACACAGCTTGTAATTCAACCGGTGTTACATCCTCAAGGCTGGCAAATTAAAGGAGTCGAAACTATTTATCGCCCAAAAGATTCTCGACTAAGATATAATTTCCCCAATAACCTCCGACGAATGTCTATCAATGACCTCTTTTTCTCTTCTGGTGCCGCATTGTCTATTGGAGAGTTTCACGGAGAATATGTATTAACGAGTAGTTCTAGTGTTTTACCACTAGACATTGTCCATACATTCTCTGACTTCTTCTTCCTTAGCCTTCCCAGCAAAAACTAGCTAAGCACATGTCATTACCCACTGAAATACTAATAATCAAAATCTTATTACTCGTAGGAATATTTGAGATTAGATAGTTCAACAGTGGTGATGGTGGTCGGGTACTGTCATCTCGTCGCGATGAGGGGGCTCAGTAAGTGCTATGATCCCAAGAGCGAGGCCGGCGGTAGCTTTGGTAATGGTAGGGCCTCCCATGCCGGTAAGGTTGTGAGCACCGAAGCTAAAAACAGTCCACAATGTAGCGTCGGTATTCCATTAGAGCGGCGACAAATGGCGTATGTTTCCCACATTAGGGACGGCCAGATAACAACTATGGTGTGCCTGCCCATCTTAGACAGCAACCCTAAAAAAATTTTTCAACGGTGGTTATCCCCTCCTAATGCTGGTGACATTTGTGAAGTACTTTCCATGTAGCGAGGTGTAGCGCTGCGGCGTGCCGTTCGGACTCGGCTATAAAAAGGAGACCCCTTATGATTGAGCTTAAACTTGAATCGGCCGATACTCAGTGATATGTGAGAAGTTTGCTCCTGTTCCTTACTAGAATGTTCATGGGCAAATTTGCATTGCAAATGTTACAATACTTCAGTGTTATGCGCCAACGGTAGCGGCATACTCAAACGAAAAAGAATTGATGTATAGCAATCTATGTGGAATTTTCCAAAGTATTCCTGAAGGAGACATATAAATAGTTATGGTCAACAGTGGGCTGTGATAACGTGAATTTTGAAAGTGTCATGGGTACCCCGTTCGTTATGGGTACACGACATGGCGAACGGATCCCTCCAGTTTCCTAAGTACAGATAGATGCAGTCTGCGGAGTGATGCCCCCGTGGATTCCCCAATCAAGGGGACCTTGACCCTGGCGCGTACACTGAATATGATTTAGATAACGGATTTGGACTGATGCAACGGACTGACAGCTGTGGTATTATGTTACCTGAACAGGGGGGATTGACATCCTTCTCGAAATGGCTTTCAGGCTAATGCCACAGTTGCCTCCGTCCCGCAAAACCCCTGGCAGGGCTTAGAGAACGGGCTCAGACTTTATACAAGTCACTGTGACAAATTACAGTAATCAATCGGGTAATAAATGCAGCTTAAGACCCTTAATTGGCAGATCGAAGCGATCAGTAATTCTGTTTTTCACTGGTTCTATAATTTTGGGATTTATTTTTGATTTTTATGCCCACCACCGAAGTTTTGTCATTCCGCTTACAACATCGAAATATCCATTTCTGATCCTATAAAGAATATATATTCTTGATCGTAGTAAAAATCTAAGACGATCAAGACATGTCCGTCCGTCTGATGAAATCACGCCAGAACATTGACCTGAAACTTTGCGCAGTTTCTTTTTTTGTGCATAAGCAGGTTAAGTTCGATGATGGGCTATATCGCACTATATCTTGATATAGCTCCCATATAGACCGATCTGCCTATGTATGGTCTTAAGCCTATTAAAGCCACATTTATTATCATCCTTTACTGAGGAAAGTACCCATACTCATGCTACTTAAAGATCAGAATAAACTTTTTGAGACAGACGATTAAAAACCATTAGTCCATCGCGGAGTTAGGCAAATGCCAGGGATTTCTGGATAACGGTAGTTTTAAAATCCTTCTCACCAACAAAGGCCTCGCAAGGACAAAGGAATTCGGTTTAAACCATGTAATAAATGCCTTAAACGTTAACGACAATAAAACCACCCACGAGGATAGAGGGCACATTATTGTGAACGTGAACAAGATTTTAAGCACATGGGTTTGGAAACAGTATATACATACTTGTATTAGTGTGCCTGCCACTAATCTAGACCCATGAATATACCACACCCCATGGCAGCTAACTCGTCCGCTGCCATGGGGTGTGGTTCAGAATTATGAGAATATATGGTATATGTGGCCCTCATCTATGAAACGAGGTTGCGTGGTAAAAAGGTATGCGCACTAAGTAAAGTAATCTGAACTTCATCTCTTCCGGCGAATGTTAAGACTGGAGATGTGAAAGAAACAATTCTAAACAAATTATTGACCTTTTCACTTTTTACTACAACCTTAGATTTAAGGTGCGTAATGGTAACCGATTTTCGATTATTTAATTTACACATACAAATCCCTTTTACTACCCTTACACCAGTTAAAAACATCTACAGCCGATTTTTAAAATTTTCCATCATTTAAAAATTTCAATTGTCTGCTTTAATATGGTCTTCAATGGCAACATGGTGATAACGATATTTAAAAAATTGGATACTGAAAGTGATTTTTATATTTCATTTCATATTTTTATAGCATTAAGGTGTAAACAATTACAGCACCAGAAACAACTGTGCATATTTCTTCTCGCCCATTAAATCCCTTAGCCAAGCTCTTTTTGTGTTTTATGTTAATACCGGGCGCATCTGCCGCATTATTCACTGATAGAGCATTTATTATTATTTGATGTTGACCTAGAATATCCGTAGAAATTGGAAATTTTGCAATGAACGCAAATGAACGCAAATGAATGTTTATTTAAGCTTTTCTGTAGAACGTGCCTCCAACACCATGTTTTTCAGTGTTTTTTATAGCCACCACAATAGGATAGAGGGTAAATTCATTTAGTCATTCCGTTTGCAACACATAGAAATATCCATTTCCGACCCTACAAAGTATGTTTATTATTGATCGTCGTAAAATTCTAAGGCGATTTAGCGATGTCCGTGTGTCTGCCCGTCCGCCAGTTGTTATCACGTTACAGCCTTCAAGAATTAATATATTGAGCTGAAAAGCCTTCCGTCATCCGAATATGGTCTAGATCGGACCATATTTGGATATAGCTGCTCTATAGACAGATCTGCTGATATTGGGTCTAAAACCGTCTTTAAAGGGTTTCTGATCCGATTGCAATGGAATTTGATACAGTAATTTGTATTAAAATTCCCGACATTCGTTCTAAATATGGTTCAAATCGGGCCATATTAGATACACCTGTCATTTAGACAGATCTGCTGATTTAAGGTCTCGGGCCCAACCCACTTTTATCCAAATCGAAAATTTTTCAAAATCCTTTTGTAACTGTTAAATAGATAAGATATTTCCAATTTTTATACCCACCACCGAAGGATGGGGGTATATTCATTTTGTCATTCCGTTTGCAACACATCGAAATATCCATTTCCGACCCTATAAAGTATATATATTCTTGATCAGCGTAAAAATCTAAGACGATCTAGACATGTCTGTCCGTCTGTCTGTTGAAATCACGCTACAGTCTTTAAAAATTGAGATATTGAGCTGAAATTTTTCACAGATTCTTTTTTTGTCCATAAGCAGGTTAAGTTCGAAGATGGGCTATATCGGACTATATCTTCATATAGCCCCCATATAGACCGATCCGCCGATTTAGGGTCTTAGGCCCATAAAAGCCACATTTATTATCCGATTTTGCTGAAATTTGGGACAGTGAGTTTTGTTAGGCCCTTCGACATCCTTTGTCAATTTGGCTCAGATCGGTCCAGATTTGGATATAGCTGCCATATAGACCGACCCTCCGATTTAGGGTCTAAGGGCCATAAAAGCCACATTTTTTTGCCGATTCCGCTGAAAATCAGGACAGTGAGTTGTGTTAGGCCCTTCGACATCCTGTGTCAATTTGGCCCAGATCGGTTCAGATTTGGATATAGCTGCCATATAGACCGATCCTCGATTTATGGTGTTAGACCCATAAAAGCCACATTTATTACCTGATTTTGCTGAAATTTGGGACAGTGAGTTGTGTTAGGCCCTTCGACATCCTTTGTCAATTTGGCTCAGATCGGTTCAGATTTGGATATAGCTGTCATATAGACCGATCTTCCGCTCTATGGTGTTAGGCCCATAAAAGCCACATTTATTACCCGATTTTGCTGAAATTTGGGACAGTGAGTTGCGTTAGGCCCCTCGACGACTTTCTTCAATTTTGCCCAGATCGGTTCAGATTTGGATATAGCTGCTATATAGACCGATTTCTTGATTTAAGGTTTTGGGCCCATAAAATGCTCATTTATTGTCCGATGTCGCCGAAATTTGGGACAGTGAGTTAAGTTAAGCCCCTTGACATACATCTGCAATATCGCACAGATCGGTCCAAATTTAGATATAGCTGCCATATAGACCGATATCTAGGTTTTAGGTTTTGGGGCCATAAAGACCCATTTATTGTCCGATGTCGCTGAATAGACCGATATCTAGGTTTTAGGTTTTGGGGCCATAAAGACCCATTTATTGTCCGATGTCGCTGAAATTTGAGACAGTGAGTTTAGTTAGGCTCTTCGACGTCCTTCTTCAATTTTGCCCAGATCGATCCAGATTTGATAATAGCTGCCATGTAGACCGATCTCTCGATTTAAAGTCTTTGCCCCATAAAAAGCGCATATACAATCCGATTTCACTGAAATTTTACAAAATAACTTATGTTAGGCTTTTCAACATCCGTGTCGTATATGGTTCAGATCGTTTAATTTTTAGATATAGCTACTGTACTTATTAGCATTTGGTCCAAATCGGAACATGTTTTGATATAACTGATATGGGTCATAAGGTATGAAATTTTCACCGAATTTTGATGAAAGGTAGTTTACATATATACCCGAGGTGGTGGGTATCCAAAGTTCGGCCCGGCCGAACTTAACGCCTTTTTACTTGTTTTCAGAAAAATTTGTGAACGCTACTGCTTCCAGAAATTCACCCGTCAGCGATGGCATATGACCAAATGCCATCGCTGACTGGCAAAATTATTTATGGGCGAATTAAATCTTTTAAAAACCTTGAAAATGTTTTTATTTTGCGATTATTATTTAAATTTATCTCAAACTAACTGACCCGGGCCCGCTCCGCTGCCCCTTCTTTTACTTTATATGGAACAAAAGTTTCCTTGGAATTTTTATTTTCGACAATTAAAGATTTTTTAGTGAAATACCATGCTACGAAAATAGTATATCGCTTGACTAACAGTTTAACAATATTGGTCTACGAATTTTAGTTTGGATATAAGGTCCTGAAAAATATCAGCATCGTGCTCTTTTCTCAAATACTATTTATTTAAACCCCATATTGCCATTGGCTTAAGAGGAGTTTACAGGATGAGGCGTCCCCCAAACACATGGCCCCAAAATAGGTTATCATTTGGATATTAAATTCGTATTCTACTCCCAAATACCTTTATTTGAGCCCCATATTGCGATGGTCACTAAAAAATTGCTGTGTGTGGGGTATTTTGGGAAAGGGGTAGACCCCCTGAAAATTGGTTGCGAAAATGGGTATCAATTCTTACTCTACCCCCCAATACTTTTCATTTAAGCCTACGTTGTCATGGTCGGTAAATATGCCCGATATAGGGGTGTTTTGGGGATTGGGGTGGTCGCCCAAACACTAAGCCCGGAAAATATATCAGCAACGTGCTCTATTCTCATATATATATATATCATTTATTTGAACCCCATATTGACATTGGCCTCAAAATTTGATATCAAATTCGTTTTCAAATCTCATTTAAACTCCTTATTGCAAAAGTCAGCAAATATGTCCGGTTTGGGGTATTGGCCCTAAAAACTTTAAATATTTAGTTCCACTCTCTTTACGACCCAAATTGTCTTGGTGAGCAAATACGTCCTATTTGGGGGTTGTTATAGTGGTTGGACGTCCCCCAGACAGTTGGTCCCTAATGTTGATATCAGATACGTGGTCTACTCCCAAATACCTTTAATTTGAGCCCCATATTTCCATAGTAGGCAAACATGACCGGCTTGGGGGGTGTTTTGTGGGATGAGCGGCCACTCAGTGAGTTGGCCTTGATATATATATATATATTGGATTCGTGTTCCACTTTAAAAAACCTCTTATTTGAGCCTCATTTTGCAAAAGTCAGCAAATACTTCCTATTTGAGTGGTGTTGTGGGGGTGGTGTGGCCCCATAAACACTAGGTACCCCATCCGAAATCTGGAGACCAAATTTTTATTTTTAGGGTACTATATGTGAGCACACACAATTTCGCTTAAATCGCACCACCCATCGCCGAGATCGTTTCTGGCGTTTCTGAAAATTAGGGTAAGGGGGACCATCGCAATATGGGGCTCAAATAAAGGTATTTGGGAGTAGAATACGAAATTAATATCCAAATCATAACCTATTTTGGGGCCATGTGTTTAGGGAACGCCTCATCCTGTAAACTCCTCTTAAGCCAATGGCAATATGGGGTTTAAATATATAGTATTTGAGTGAAGAGCACGATGCTGATATTTTTCAGGGCCAAGTATCTGGGAGTACACCTTATATCCAAACTAAAATTCGTAGACCGTAAACTGTTAGTCAAGCGATATACTATTTTCGTAGCATGGTATTTCACAAAAAAATCTTTAATTGTCGAAAATAAATATTGCAAGGAAATTTTTGTTCCATATAAAGTAAAAGAAGGCGCAGCGGAACGGGCCCGGGTCAGCTAATATATATATATATATATATATATATATATATATATATATATATATATATATATATATATATATATATATATATATATATATATATATATATATTTATATATATATATATATATATATATATATAAATATATATATAAAGGGTGATTTTTTTGAGGTTAGGATTTTCATGCATTAGTATTTGACAGATCACGTGGGATTTCAGACATGGTGTCAAAGAGAAAGATGCTCAGTATGCTTTGACATTTCATCATGAATAGACTTACTAACGAGTAACGCTTGCAAATCATTGAATTTTATTACCAAAATCAGTGTTCGGTTCGAAATTTAAAGTTGCTTCAAATTTAAGCTTGCATATTCAATGTGGTGTAGGTCAGCTTCGACCGACTTTAGCTCGTCCTTACTTGTTTTAATTTTAAAAACTATCTATCTATTTACTTGATGACAAAAATAAGTGCAATAACCAATTTAACAACAATAAAACCAACACAAACCCAGTAATATTTATAAAGCAAGTTGAAAAAAAAAGTAAGGAAGGGCAAAATTCAGGCGGTAACGACTGTATAATACCCTACATCTACCCTATAAATACAATGTTTTCAGATGGATTAGTAAATAATCCCTATCAAATTTCGAGTAACTTGTTCAAACTGCAATAGCTGACAAATTTCAACATTATTCCAAATTACTCAAAAACTGATGAACCTATATATAAGGGAGCTATATGTAAATCAGAACCGATTTCGAGCAAAGTTCCTAGATTTTTTGGTAGTCACCGAGGAAATCTCTACCGATTTGTAGGCAATTCCTTAGAGTCATAAAAAAATCCCTCCTGCGAAATTACGAGAGAATCGGTGAAGAAATGAGCACTTTATTGCAATATTTCTCAAAATCGGACGAATATATATTTGGGAGCCTTATATGAATCTGAACCGATTTCGAGCAAACTTCCTAGGTATTATGGTAGTCATCGAGGAAGGTATTGTCAAAATTTTGGCAAGATTGGTCAATAAATGCGCTTACTGGGAGTACAGAAGTAAAATTCGGGCTATATATATATATATATATATATATATATATATATATATATATATATCGTGTGAATCGGTTAACAAATGACGCAATTATTGCAATACTAGTCCAAATCGAACGAACATATATGGGAGCTAAATCTGAACCGATTTCAATGAAATGCACCTATAATGCAATTTTAGCCCATTCAAAAGGCTTCGTCTCTAGGCTAAAGAAAATTCCTGGTCCAAATTTGAAGATGATTGGATGAAAATTGCGACTTGTACTTTGTTCACAAATAAACATGGATAGACAGACAGACGGACAAAGCTAAATCAAATCAGAAAGTGATTATGGGTCGATCGGTATAATTATCCATGGGTCTTGCTCTCTTCTTTCTGGGTGTTACAAACAAATTCACTAAGTTATAATACCCTGTACGTCAGTAGTGGTGTACGGTACAAAATCCAATCGAAAAATTTTGCTATTAAAAAAACGACATACGAACTTTGGATTTCCACCACTTCGGGTATATATGTAAACCCACTTTCATCACAATCCGCTAAAACTTGGATAACTTAAGCACCCAAATTCGGCAGGTCATTGAGTGGCCTACTAAACATAAGTCACTGTTAAATTTTGTAGAACAAAATATAGGTCTTTTTGCCAGCTATATTCAAATATAAACCGATCTGAACCATATAGGACACGGATATCGAAAAGCGTTACATAATCGGATAATAAATGGGCTTTTTATAGGGCCAAAACTATAATCCAAAACTTTTCCAAACTTTTGTCAAACCAGCAAAAATTAAAGCTTCTAGGAACAGAATAAGGATAATCTAGAGACCGGTTTATAAAGGTGCTATACCAGATTATAGATTATGTTGTTGGAAGTCATAAAAAAACACAATGCGCAAAGTTTTAGGTAAATCGCACAAAAATTGCGGCTTCAAGGAGCTAAAGATGTCAAATCGGTAGATCGATTTGGACCGTACTTGGCATAGTTGTTGGAAGTCATAACGTAGTGTTCCGTTACGACTTCCAACGACTGTTTCAAGTACGGTTCAAATTGGTCTATAACCTGATATAGCTCCCATATAAACCGATCTCCCGATTTGTCTTCTTGAGCCCATGGAAGATGCAATTTTTGTCCGATTTGGCCGAAATTTCGCATGCTTTTTTCTGTTACGACTTCCAATCATTGCGCGGTCCAAATCAGTCTATAACCTGATATTGCATGTAAACCGGTCTCTCGATTGTCCTTTTTCGGTTCCTAGAAGCTTTAATTTTTGCTGGTTTGGCAGAAGTTTGGTATGTATTGTAGAATAAAATTATGCCCTTTAAATAAATTTATTTTGTATACATTTTTAGCAAAATCCTCGGGTTCCCAAGATTCAGCCCGGCTGAACTTAGTACACTTTTAGTTGATTTTTTATATTGGGTTGCCCAAAAATTTGCCCATTGCGGATTTTTTAAAAGAAAGTAAATGCATTTTTAATAAAACTTAGAATGAACTTTAATCAAATATACTTTTGTTTCACCTTTTTTCTAAAGCAAGCTAAAAGTAACAGCTGATAACTGACAGAAGAAAGAATGCAATGCAGAGTCACAAGCTGTGAAAAAATTTGTCAACGCCGACTATATGAAAAATCAATTACTTTTTGGGCAACCCAATATATGTAATCATTTGTATTTATTGTTGCCATTGGCTTAAGAGGAGATGAGGAGGAGGAGATGAGGCGTCCCCCAAACACATGGCCCCAAAATAGGTTATCATTTGGATATCAAATTCGCATTCTACTCCCAAATACCTTTTTTTGAGACCCATATTGCGATGGTCACTAAAAAATTGCTGTGTGTGGGGTATTTTGGGAAAGGGGAAGACCCCCAGAAAATTGGTTCCGAAAATGGGTATCAATTCTTGCTCCAATACTTTTCATTTAGGCCTACGTTGTCGTGGTCGGTAAATATGCCCGATTTAGGGGTGTTTTAGGGATTGGGAGTGGTCGCCCAAACACTAAGCCCGGAAAATATATCAGCAACGTGCTGTATTCTCATATATCTATATATCATTTATTTGAACCCCATATTGCCATTGGCCTCAAAATTTGATATCAAATTCGTTTTCAAATCTCATTTAAACTCCTTATTGCAAAAGTCAGCAAATATGTCCGGTTTGGGGTGTTGGCCCTAAAAACTATAAATATTTAGTTCCACTCTCATTCCGACCCAAATTGTCTTGGTGAGCAAATACCTCCTATTTGGGGGTTGTTATGGTGGTTGGACGTCCCCTAGACAGTTGGTCCCTAATGTTGATAACAGATACGTGATCTACTCCCAAATACCTTTAATTTGAGCCTCATGTGGATATGGCCGTAAATGTGTCCCCTTTGGGGGATGTTTTTGGGAAGAGGCAGCCCCCCAAACACTTGGTCTCATATTTGGATGTCAGATTCTAAATCTGCACTCAAATACCTTTTATTTAAGCCCCATATTCCCATGGTCAGTAAATAAGTCCTGTTTGGAGGGTGTTTTGGGAAAGGGGTGGACCCCTAGAAACGTGGTCCCACATTTGGATATCAGATTCGTATTCTACTCGAAAATACCTTTCATTTGATTCCCATATTGCCATGGTCGGTAAATATGTCCGATTTAGGGGTGTTCGTGGCTTGGGGTGGACCCCTAGCACTTGGTTCGACAAATGGATATCAGAAACGTTTTCTCATCCTAAATACCTTTCACGGGACCTTCATTGCCGTGATTGGTGTAAATATATGTTTGGTAGGTTTTAGGGTGGGGCGGCCCTCCTAGGTACCCCATCCGAAATTTGGAGACCAAATTTTTATTTTTAGGGTACTATATGAGAGCACACAGGGGTTAAAAGGGGTTAAAAATTATAATTGGAATTTTCATAAAACAAAATTCTATAAATCTCCGTCTTTGAAAAATTTCCTTGAAATTTGGACTCAAGAAAAATTTTCATTTAAATATTGTCTTAAAAAAAATTCTTTGAAATTTCATCTTAAGAAAAAATTTCATCGACATTTTGGTTGCAGAAAAAATTTCATTGAAGTTTGTCTACTAAAGAGTTTATAGAAGTTTTGATTTCAGAGACAATTTCACTGAAATTTTGGCTTTCGAAAAATTTCATTGAAGTTGTCTTTAGAAAAATTGCATTGATGTTTTGTCTTTAGAAAAAAATTTATGAAATGTTTACTTTAAAAACGGTCGGTAGGACGGCCGAAATCATATGGTGGGATCCAGATCGTGAGAAGACGAGGCTATTACTGAAAGGAAGCAAGATGGAGGTCAGTATAGCTATTGGTATCATAACGTACTATAACGGGACACATAGGACTACGAGCTCACTTATGTAAAATCGATGCGGCAAATGATAGCATGTGTAGGGCATGCGGGGAAGATGTGAGCCATTGGAGCATTTCCTTTGCCACTGCCCGCCTTTCGCGTCCAACAGATACCGATACTTAGGTGGAGACACAATACCAAACATAAAACAACTTAGGGGAGTGGTATTGAAAACAATTAAAGATTTTGTAAATAGCACGGAATTCCTAACTTAAAATTTTCTTTTTAGAGGTTACTTTGTAGTTTTTGGAGCACACATCAAGCCGATTACTAGCTTAGGTGTATGTCCACAGTGGCATGGGGCGGATTAATATCTGCACCCTCTTTTCAACCTAACCTAAGATAGCCTTACTTTAGAAAAAATTTCATTGAAATTTTGGTTTTAGAACACATTTCATTGAAATTTATTATCGTAATTTCGGTCTCAGACTGCCGTATAGACCTATCTGGCGATTTAGAGTCTAAAGCTCTTAAAAGCCGCATTTGTTACCTGATTCCTTTAAAATTTTAAACAGACAGTTTTTTTAGCCCACTGTTAGCCGACTAGAATATGGTCCTAATTAGACCATATCTAGATATAGCTGCCTTATAGACCTATCCTCCGAAAAAGGGTCTCAAGGCCGATTTAGGGCCTAAACATAAAAGTCGTATTTAATACCCGATTTACCTAAAATTTTAAACATTGAGTTGTCTTAAGCCTTCCTTCATTCGACTCTAATACGGTCCAGATCGGATCATATTTAGATATATCTTCTTTTCTTATATATAAGAATGAATTTGTGTTTGTTTGTTGGTCGGTTTGTTCCGTATAGACTCAAAAACGACTGAACCGATTACCTTGAAATTTTTACAGATTGTGCCGGTTTGGCTACAAGGAAACATAGGTTATGTAATTTTTGGATATCGGGCAGACCTCCCCCTTACTCCAAAAGTACTGCCCAAAAATAGAAGTGTACTGATCAGGACAATATGGGACTGAAATGAAAGGTAATCAGGAGTAGAGTACGAATTTTATACTAAAATTTGGTAATGCTGGGCCGCCAACCCCAGAACACCCTAAAATAGGTTTATTTAACGAGCATGACAATATGGGACTCAAATGAAAGGTATTCGGGAGTAGATTACGAATATAGTCAGGAAGAAGGAATAGTCTTTATAATTATTGATATCGGAAGGGGGCGGACCCTCCGCCGTTACCCCAAAAACACGACCCAAAATCAAATTTGGACTGATAGGGACAATATGGATATCAAATGAATGGTATTCAGGAGCAGAGTACGAAATTCATATTAAAAATTGGGTCCAAGTACCTATGAAGTCGCCCCAACCCCAAAACTTCTAAAAACAGAACGTCCATATAAATATGGGACTCAAATGAAAAGCATTCAAAAGTAGATTAGGAATCTGCCATACAAAATCAGTGTTGTGAGTCACGCCACTCCCTAAAAACGCCCCAAATGGTCTAAACCGATTTTCTAAAAATTTTCATAAATTATGTAGGTTTTTGTGGAAAGAAACATAGGTTTTATATACTTTTTAGATATCGGAAGTTGGCGGACCCTCCTTCTTACCCCAAAAACGCCACCCACAACTAAAAGTGGAATGATAGGCACACAAATGAAGACTAGAAAACGAATATTGTATATTAAATTTTGGGTCCAAGTACCCAGCGGGACGCCCCAACCCCAAAACTCCTCTAAACAGATATATTCGACGTTCTTATCAATGTGGGACTCAAATGAAAAGTATTCGGCTGTAGATTACAAATATGGCATAAAAACTAGGTCCAAGTAATGGGAGGTCGCCCCAAGCCCCAAATACCCCCAAATTGGCATATCAACCGACCATGGCTATACGGGTTTTAAATGAAAGATATTTAGGAATAGATTACGAATATGACATTAAAATTTGCGTTCAAGAGTAGGTAGTGCTTTTCATCCTAAAAAAAGGCGAATAGGTTAATTGGCCCATTGTGGCAAAATATAGGACTCAAATGAAAGGTATTTGAGAGTAGAACACGAATTTGACATCCAATTTTGGAGCCAAGTGTTTGGGGGTCCGCCCTAATCACCCCCTAAACTGAATTTTATTTCCGACTATAGCAGTATGGAGCTCAAATCAACGTTATTTGGGAGTAAAGAACGAATTTGATACCATCTTATTTTCAGGACAAAGTGCCGGTGGCAGCACCCAGTCTCAAAACACCCTCCAAATGGTTCATATTTAACGACCATGGCAATATGGGGCTCAAATTAAATGGATTTTGCACTTCCCCTTACCCTAATTTTTATATCCTCCACCATAAGATGGGGGGTATACTAATTTCGTCATTCTGATTGTACTTGAAATATTCGTCTGAGACCCCATAAAGTATATATATTCTTGATCGTCGTGAAATTTTAAGTCGATCTAGCCATGTCCGTCCGTCTGTCCGTCCGTCCGTCCGTCTGTCTGTCGAAAGCACGCTAACTTCCGAAGGAGTAAAGCTAGCCGTTTGAAATTTTGCACAAATACTTCTTATTAGTGTAGGTCGGTTGGTATCGTAAATGGGCCGTATCGGTATATGTTTTGATATAGCTGCCATATAAACCGATCTTGGGTCTTGACTTCTTGAGCCTCTAGAGTGCGCAATTCTTATCCGATTGAAATGACATTTTGCACGACTTGTTTTGTTATGATATCCAACAACTGTGCCAAGTATGGTTCAAATCGGTCCATAACCTGATATAGCTTGGGTCTTGACTTCTTGAGCCTCTAGAGGGCGCAATTCTAATCCAATTTGAATGAATTTTGGCACGTAGTATTTTGTTATGATATCCAACAACTGTGCCAAATATGGTTCAAATCGGTCCATAACCTGATATAGCTGTCATATAAATAGATCTGGGGACTTGACTTCTTGGGCTTCTAGAGGGCGCAATTCCTATCCGATTTGGCTGAAATTTCGCAAGACGTTTTTTTATTGTTACTTTCAACAACTGTGTCAAATAAAGTACAAGTCGGTTCATAACCTGATATAGCTGCCATATAAACCGATCTGGGATCTTGACTTCTTGAGCCTGTATAGGTCGCAATTATTACCAGATTTGCCTGAAATTTTGTACGACGGATTCTTTCATGACCATCAACATACGTATTTATTATGATCTGAATCGGTCTATAGCCCGATACAGCTCCCATATAAATCGATCTCCATATTTTAGTTTTTGAGCTCACAAAGAGCGCAATTCTTATTCGAATTGGCTGACATTTTACACAGGTCTCCAGGTCTCGCTCTAATAGCAGAGCAAATATTTTCTTATAGCCTTTTTATACCCACCACCGAAGGATAGGGGTATATTCATTTTGTCATTCCGTTTGCAATACATCGAAATATCCATTTCCGACCCTATAAGGTATATATATATTCTTGATCAGCGTAAAAATCTAAGACGATCTAGCCATGTCCGTCCGTCTGTCCGTCTGTCTGTTGAAATCACGCTACAGTCTTTAAAAATAGAGATATTGAGCTGAAATTTTCCACAGATTCTTTTATTGTCCATAAGCAGGTTAAGTTCGAAGATGGGCTATATCGGACTATATCATGATATAGCCCCCATATAGACCGATCCGCCGATTTACCGACCGATCTTAGGCCCATAAAAGCCACATTTATTATCCGATTTTGTTAAAATTTGGGACAGTGCGTTGTGTTAGGCCCTTCGACATCCTTTGTCAATTTGGCTCAGATCGGTCCAGATTTGGATATAGCTGCCATATAGACCGATCCTCCGATTTAGGGTCTAAGGCCCATAAAAGCCACATTTATGGTCCGATTTCGGTGAAATTTGGGACAGTGAGCTGTCTTAGGCCCTTTGACATGTTTCTTTAATTTGGTCCAGATCGGTTCAGATTTGGATATAGCTGCCATATAGACCGATCCTCCGGTTTAGAGTCTTAGGCCCACAAAAGCCACATTTATTATCCGATTTTGATGAAATTCGGGACAGTTAATTGTGTAAGGCCCATCGACATCCCTCGCTAATTTGGCTCAGATCGGTCCAGATTTGGATATAGCTGCCATATAGATCGATCCTCCGATTTATGGTGTAAGGCCCATAATAGCCACATTTATTATCCGATTTTGCTGAAATTTGGGACAGTGAGATGTGTTAGGCCCTTCGACATCCTCCATCAATTTGGTCCAGATCGGTCGAGATTTGGGTATAGCTTCCATATAGACCGATCCTCCGATCTAGGATCTTAGGCCCATAAAAGCCACATTTATTATCCGATTTTGCTGAAATTTGGGATAGTGTCTAAGTCCCTTAGAAATTTTTCTTCAATTTGGCCCAGATCGGTCCAGATTTGCCACATAGACCGATCCTCCGATTTAGGGTCTTCGGCCCGTAAAAGCCACAGTTATTATCCGATTTTGATGAAATTGGGGACAATTATTTGTGTAAGGCCTATCGACATCCCTCGTTAATTTGGCTCAGATCGGTCCAGATTTGGATATAGCTGCCATATAGATCGATCCTCCGATTAATGGTGTAAGCCCCATAATAGCCACATTTATTATCCGATTTTGTTGAAATTTGGGACCGTGAGTTGTGTTAGGCCCTTCGACATCCTTTGTCAATTTGGCTCCGATCGGTTCAGATTTGGATATAGCTGCCATATAGACCGATCCTCCGATTTAGGGTTTTAGGCCCATAAAAGCCACATTTATTATCCGATTTTGCTGAAATTTGGGACAGTGAGTTGTGTTAAGCCCTTCGACACCCTTCGTCAATTTGGCTCTGATCGGTTCAGATTTGGATATAGCTGCCATATAGATGGATCCTCCGATTTAGGGTCTTAGGCCCATAAAAGCCACATTTATTATCCGATTTTGATGAAATTCGGGACAGTGAGTTGTGTTAGGCCCCTCAATATCCTTCGTCCATATGGCTTAGATCGGTTCAGATATGGATGTAGCTGCCATATAGATCGATCCTCCGATTTAGTGTCTTATGCCCATAAAAGCCACATTTATTATCTGATTTTGATGAAATTCGGGATAGTGAGTTGTGTTAGGCCCCTCAATAACCCTCGTCAATTTGGTTCAGATCGGTTCAGATTTGGATATAGATGCCATATTGACCGATCCTCCGATTTAGGGTTTTAGGCCCATAAAAGCCACATTTATTATCCGATTTTGCTGAAATTTGGGACAGTGAGTTGTGTTAGGCCCTTCGATACCCTTCGTCAATTTGGCTCTGATCGGTTCAGATTTGGATATAGCTGCCATATAGACCGATCCTCCGATTTAGGGTCTTATGCCCATAAAAGCCACATTTATTATCCGATTTTGCTGAAATTTAGGAAAGTAAGTTGTGTTAGGCCCTTTGATATCCCTCATCAATTTGGTGTAGATCGGACCAATTTTGGATACAGCTGCCATATAGACCGATCTCTCGATTTCAGGTTTTGGGCCCATAAAATGCTCATTTATTGTCCGATGTCGCCGAAATTTGGAACAGTAAGTTAAGTTAAGCCCCTCAACATAATATGGCACAGATCGGTTAAGATTTGGCTTTAGCTATCATATAGACCGATCTCTCTATTTAAGGTTTTGGGCCCATAAAAGGTGCATTTATTGTCCGATGTCACCGAAATTCAGGACAGTGGGTTAGGTTAAGCCCTTCGACTTCCTTCTGCAATATGGCCCATATCAGTCCAGATTTGAATATGGCTGCCATATAGACCGATCTCTCAATATAATGTTTTGGGTCCATAAAAGGCGCAATTATTGTCCGATTTCGCCGAAATTTGGGACAGTGAGTTGAGTTAGGCCCTTCTGAAGCTTGGGCCAAATCGGTTCAGATTTGGATATAGCTGCCATATAGACCGATATCTCGATTTAAAGTTTTGGCCCCATAAAAGGCTCATTTAAATACGATTTCACTGAAATTTGACAGTGACTTATGTTAGGCTTTTCGAAATCCGTGTCGTATGTAGCTCAGATCGGTTTATTTTTAGATAAAGCTACTTAAAAGACCAATATTTTGTTATACACAATTGAACAATGACTTGTATTTATAAGTATTTGGTCCAAATCGGAACATATTTTGATATAACTGCTATGGGGCAAAAGGTATACAATTTTCACCGGATTTTGGTGAAAGGTGGTTTACGTATATTCCCGAGGTGGTGGGTATCCAAAGTTCGGCCCGGCCGAACTTAACGCCTTTTTATTTGTTTTGCACTCTCACAGTCACCGAAAACCCGCCACATAGATATATAGATCAATCACGACAACATAGAGTCATGTGTTTGGGGAGCCGCTCCATTCTAAAATACATCCATATTATATAAAAGCTGTTTGGGTTGGAAATTGATTGATTTTCGGGAAATTGATATTAATTTTCGGGACAAAGCCCACCAAACACTACATATTTACAGATCATGCCATTAAAGGGCTTATATGAAATGTTTTTGAAAGTAGAGCATCTTATATTTACTTAAATGGCCAAGTTACCACCTTCAAAATACCCCTAAACCGGAAATATTTACCAATACGGTAATATAGAACTCAAAAGAAAGGCATTTGGGAGTAGAGTAAAAATTTGCCCAGGAACCGAGCAAGAGCAAATTTCTCACACATCAATGAGTGCCTTCCAATTCAAGTTTAGTTTATCAATAACAAAGGACCTTTTTTTATAGCCGAGTCCGAAAGGCGTGCCGCAGTGCGACCGACACCACCTTGGGGAAAAATTTTTACATGACCATGCTTATCATGGCATATCGCAAATATCGTCAACATTAAGAGGGGATAACAACTGCTCTAAATTTTGTCCGATGTTCTCGCCAGGATTCGACCAGACATAGGCTACAGTGGCACGAATTCGATATCAACATTCAGGAAGAAGTGTCCCCCCACTCAAAAGATATTAGAGAGTTAAAGAAGGTCAGCGGAGCGGACCGGGTTCGGCTAGTTTGCTATATAGACTGACCTTTCGACAAAGGGTCAAAAGCCCGTAAAAGACGCATTCATTATCCGATTTCGCTGGAATTTGAAACAGTGAGCTGTGTTTTGATTTTCGACATCCTTCCAAAATATGATCCAGACCGGATAATATTTAGGTATAGCTGCCATAAAGACAGTTTTTCGAATTTCCATTGTATTATTAAAGCTCCCATTTAAACAAAACTTTTCCGTATAATAAGCTAAATAAACTTAAAACCAGTGACATACTTTTTTAAAGGAAAATATTTGCTATCGAAATTGTTAAAGATGTAAACCAAAAAAACAAACACGAAAAAAATTAATAATTAAAAACAAGTAAAAGCGTGCTAAGTTCGGCCGGGCCGAATCTTATGTACCGGTTTAGACCACAGTTATATTATATGTTGGAGACCTGTGTAAAATGTCGGCCAGTTCGAATAAGAATTGCGCCCTTTGGGGGCTCAAGAAGTAAAATAGAGGGAACGATTAATATGCGAGCTGTATCGAGCTATATACCGATTCAGACCACAATAAACACGTATGTTGATGGTCATGAGAGGATCCGTTATACAAAATCCGCAAATCAGGCAAATCGGTACGGCCAAGTACGGTCCAATCTTCTTATATATAACAAGTAAAAGCGTGCTAAGTTCGGCCGGGCCGAATCTTTTATACCCTCCACCATGGATCGCATTTGTCGAGTTCTTTTCCCTGCATCTCTTCTTAGGCAAAAAAAAGGCTATAAGAAAAGATTTGCTCTGCTATTAGAGCGAGACCTGGAGACCTGTGTAAAATGTCAGCCAATTCGAATAAGAATTGCGCTCTTTGTGAGCTCAAAAAGTAAAATAGAGAGATCGATTTATATGGGATCTGTATCGGGCTATAGACCGATTCAGGCCATAATAAACACGTTTGTTGATGGTCATGAGAGGATCCATCGTACAAAATTTCAGGCATATCGGATAATAATTGCGACCTCTAGGGGTCAAGAAGTCAAGATCCCAGATCGGTTTATATGGCAGCTATATCAGGTTAAGAACTGATTTGAACCTTATTTGACACAGTTGTTGAAAGTAAAAATAAAATACGTCATGCAAAATTTCAGCCAAATCGGATAGGAATTGCGCCCTCTAGAAGCTCAAGAAGTAAAATCCCAAGATCTGTTTATATGACAGCTTTATCAGGTTATGAACCGATGTGCCATACATGGCACAGTTGTTGGATATCATGACGAAATACTTCGTGCAAAAACTCATTCAAATCGGATAAGAATTGTGCCCTCTAGAGGCTCAAGAAGTCAAGACCCAAGATCGGTTTATATGGCAGCTATATCAGGTTATGAACCGATTTAAACCATACTTAGCACAGTTGTTGGGTATCATAACAAAACACGTCGTGCGAAATTCCATTCCAATCGGGTAAGAATTGCGCCCTCTAGAGGCTCAAGAAGTCAAGACCCAAGATCGGTTTATATGGCAGCTATATCAGGTTATGAACCGATTTAAACCATACTTAGCACAGTTGTTGGGTATCATAACGAAACACGTCGTGCGAAATTCCATTCCAATCGGATAAGAATTGCGCACTCTAGAGGCTCAAGAAGTCAAGACCCAAGATCGGTTTATATGGCAGCTATATCAGGTTATGAACCGATTTGAACCATACTTGGCACAGTTGTTGGATATAATAACAAAATACGTCATCCAAAAATTCATTTCAATCGGATAAGAATTGCGCACTCTAGAGGCTCAAGAAGTCAAGACCCAAGATCGGTTTATATGGCAGCAATATCAGGATATGGACCGATTTGAACCATACTTGGCACAGTTGTTGGATATCATAAGAAAACACGTCGTGCAAAATTTCATTCCAATCGGATAAGAATTGCGCACTCTAGAGGCTCAAGAAGTCAAGACCCAAGATCGGTTTATATGGCAGCTTCATCAAAACATGGACCGATATGGCCCATTTACAATACCAACCGACCTACATCAATAAGATGTATTTGTGCAAAATTTCAAGCGGCTAGCTTTACTCCTTCGGAAGTTAGCGTGCTTTCGACAGACAGACGGATGGACGGACGGACAGACGGACGGACATGGCTAGATCGACATAAAATGTCGCGACGATCAAGAATATATATACTTTATGGGGTCTCAGACGAATATTTCGAGTAGTTACAAACAGAATGACGAAATTAGTATACCCCCCATCTTATGGTGGAGGGTATAATAAATAAGTAAAAGTGTGCTAAGTTCGGCCGGGCCGAATCTTATATACCCTCCACCATGGGTCGCGTTTGTCGAGTTATTTTCCCGGAATCTCTTCTTAGGCAAAAAAAGGATATAAGAAAAGATTTGCTCTGCTATTAGAGCGATATTAAGATATGGTCCGGTTTGGACCACAATTGAATTAAATTTATGTTGGAGACATGTGTAAAATGTCAGCCAATTCGAATAAGAATTGCGCTCTTTGTGGGCTCAAGAAGTAAAATAGAGAGATCGATTTATATGGGAGCTGTATTGGGCTATAGACCGAGGAGGCTCAAGAAGTCAAGACCCAAGATCGGTTTATATGGCAGCTATATCAGGTTATGGACCGATTTGAACCATATTTGGCACAGTTGTTGGATATAATAACGAAACACGTAGTGCAAAATTTCATCCCAATCGGATAAGAATTGCGATTGGACCCAAGAAGTCAAGACCCAAGATCGGTTTATATGGCAGCAATATCAAAACATATACCGATACGGCCCATTTACGATACCAACCGACCTACACTAATAAGAAGTATTTGTGCAAAATTTCAAACGGCTAGCTTTACTCCTTCGGAAGTTAGCGAGCTTTCGACAGACAGACGGACGGACAGACGGACGGACATGGCTAGATCGACATAAAATTTCACGACGATCAAGAATATATATACTTTATGGGGTCTAAGACGAATATTTCGAGTAGTTACAATCAGAATTACGAAATTAGTATACCCCCATCTTATAGTGGAGGGTATAAAAATTAAGGCCGATCAAAATAGAATAGGACAACAACAAGTAAAAGCGTGCTAAGTTCGGCCAGGCCGAATCTTACATACCCTCCACCATGGATCGCATTTGCCGAGTTCTTCTCCCGGCATCTCTCCTTAGGCAAAAAGGATATAAGAAAATTTTTGCTCTGCTATTATTATATTACTACATGTTGGAGACCTGTATAAAATGTCAGCAAATTCGAATAAGAATTGCGCCCTTTGGGGGCTCAAGAAGTAAAATAGAGAGATCGATTTATATGGGAGCTGTATCGGGCTATAGACCGATTCAGATCATAATAAACACGTATGTTGATGGTCATGAGAGGATTCGTAGTACATAATTTCAGGCAAATCGGACTATAATTGCGATCTCTAGAGGCTCAAGAAATCAAGATCCCAGATCGGTTTATATGGCAGCTATATGAGGTTATGAACCGATTTGTACTATACTTGGCACAGTTGTTGGATATCATAACAAAACACGTCGTGCAAAATTTCATTCCAATCGGATAAGAATTGCGCACTCTAGAGGCTCAAGAAATCAAGACCAAGATCAGTTTTTATGACAGCTATATCAGGTTATGGACCGATTTGAACCATACTCGGCAACGTTGTTGGATATCATGACAAAACACGTCGTGCAAAATTTCATTCCAATCGGATAAGAATTGCGCACTCTAGAAGCTCAAGAAGTCAAGACCCAAGATCGATTGATATGGCAGCTATATTAGGTTATGGACCGATTTGAACTATACTTGGCACAGTTGTTGGATATCATAACAAAACACGTCGTGCAAAATTTCATTCCAATCGGATAAGAATTGCGCACTCTAGAGGCTCAAGAAATCAAGACCCAAGATCGGTTTATATGGCAGCTATATCAGGTTATGGACCGATTTGAACCACACTTGGCATAGTTATTGGATATCATAACAAAACACGTCGTGCAAAATTTCATCCTAATCGGATAAGAATTGCGCACTCTAGAGGCTCAAGAAGTCAAGACCCAAGATCGGTTTATATGGCAGGTATATCAAAACATGGACCGATATGGCCTATTTACAATTCCAACCGACCTACACTAATAAGAAGTATTTGTGCATAATTTCAAGTGGCTAGCTATACTCCTTCGGAAGTTAGCGTGCTTTCGACAGACAGACGGACGGACGGACGGACGGACGGACGGACGGACGGACGGACGGACAGACGGACGGACATGGCTAGATCGACATAAAATGTCGCAACGATCAAGAATATATATACTTTATGGGGTCTCAGACGAATATTTCGAGTAGTTACAAACAGAATGACGATATTAGTATACCCCCCATCTTATGGTGGAGGGTATAATAAAAGGTCTTTGGTAGGAGAGTACACTTTTTATACTCAAATAGGGAAAGACACAGGAGGACCTGCGGATCTTTAAAAATGTGGTATCCCAAGTGGTAGCTTTGAAAAATTATTTTGAAACTAGATAACCAGTACAAAAAAATTTAATTAGTGTGCATCTGAACGAGACCCCTAGCCCTGAATATCTTGATAGCCACATTCAAAATACTTGACTTTGTAGGGCTCAAACAAAATCGTGGTCCAGCACGATGCTGATATTATTTCAGGATCCGCCTTCTAAACTCCCTTCATACCGGCCCTGTTTGAATACTATGGCAATAAATAATAGATATTTGATAGTAGAAAACGAATTTGATATCCAATTTTGAGGCCAAGTCGTCTCAGCCCATAAACTCTCCCTAAACCTATGGCAATATTGGCCCAAATAAAAGAAATTTAAGAGTAGAGCACGATTCTCATAGCTTTTCAGGGCTAAGTGAGTCGTAAATCGCCCCACCCTACATAAACCTCAAACTGGACATATTTGACATCTGTTTTATGGCCAAGTTTTCAGGGACGTCTCACCGTATAAACCTCCCCTAAACTATACACATATACGGAATATGGCAATATTTAGCTCAAATGTGGTTTTTGGGAGTAGAGTATGAACCTTACCCCATAAAACACCGCCTTACCGGACATATTTACTGACCATAGCAATATAAGAAAGAAATTTGGGAGTGGAGCACCAATATGATATCCAACACCACCAAACAGGCCTTTTTTCCTGACCGTGCCAATATATGGCTCAGATAAAATATTGGGTTGCCTAAAAAGTAATTGCGGATTTTTTAAAAGAAAGTAAATGCATTTTTAATAAAACTTAGAATGAACTTTAATCAAATATATAATTGCCATTTTGTTCGATAACCTTTAGCTATCTTCCTGGCAAATTTAGTATTCCACGCTCATAGAACTTCTGGCCTTTATCTGCAAAAAACTGAACCAAGTGCGATTTTATAGCCTCATCATTGCCGAAAGTTTTATGATTTAAGGAGTTCTGCAAAGATCGAAATAAATGGTAGTCTGATGGTGCAAGGTCAGGGCTATGTGGTGGATGCATCAAAAGTTCCCAGCCAAGCTCACTCAGTTTTTGGCGAGTGACCAAAGATGTGTGCGGTCTAGCGTTGTCCTGGTGGAGAATGACACCTTTACGATTGACCAATTCTGGTCGCTTCTCCTTGATGGCTGTATTCAATTTCTCCAATTGTTGACAGTAAACATCCGCATTAATCGTTTGGTTCCTTGGAAGCAGCTCAAAATATACCACACCCTTCCAATCCCACCAAACAGACAGCATAACCTTCTTTTGGTGGATATCAGCCTTTGAAGTGGTTTGAGCTGGTTCACAATGCTTGGACCATGATCGTTTTCGACTAACGTTGTTGTAAACAATCCATTTTTCATCTCCAGTTATGATTCGTTTTAAAAACGGATCGAATTCTTGCGTTTAAGGTGCATATCACAAGCGTTGATTCGGTTTGTTAAATGAATTTCTTTCAATACATGTGGTACCCATATTAAAATTGACGCCAAACAAACAAATGTAAACAAAATTTCGCGCACTGTTTTTCTAAAGCAAGCTAAAAATAACAGCTGATAACTGACAGAGGAAAGAATGCAATTACAGAGTCACAAGCCGTTGAAAAAATTTGTCAACGCCGACTATATTACTACTATACAATTACTTTTTGGGCAACCCAGTAATTCTTTTAAGCAGGAGATACAAGTTATCAGCAGTGGCACCTATCTCCTTGGATAGAATGTTCTATTTACTGAAAGCGCAAAATGCCTTGATATTTTGCTAGACACGAAATTGAACTTCAAATCCTACATTTTGGAAAAAGCAAGAAAGGCAACTCTTGCCCTATACACCCCCAAGAGAGCCATTGAGCAAAATCTTAAAGCGCTTGTGTAATATTCACAGTTAATATCGCGATGCTATTTTTAGGAAAGATCTGTGCGTGTGCATCGTAGAATCTAGAGCGGCGTAGGACTGCGGGAGCCTTCTTTCCCTAGTACTAGTCGGGTGGGGGGTTCGGTCCTATCCTTTCTAAACCTTGTTTTCATTACGCGAATTTTTTTAATATCAGACTCCCTTTTTACAAAAAAAAAGAACTTTTCTGACTATATTAGTAAAATATACACCCAGATGTTGTTGGGGGAAAGTGCGTCGCAACCCACACTTACCAATGTTCTTCAGGGCACGACCATTTTTGTATTTTAGCAAAGAACCCCAAAATTTACCTAACTCCTTCTTTTTATGACCGCATCTCGTGAGATGAAAACATCAAAAAAACTATTTAACACATCATATTGATATTCTTAATAAATTTATTCAAGACATTCTCTTTTTGTGAAGTTCATGATATTTTTTTTTTTTTTTTAACGCAGAAAAATCCTTAAACACTCTTTCTTAAGACTAATTACTAGATTAGGGTATTATATGTACGCTAATAATCAAATTTTTGGGTGTTCAAACGAATGAACTTATAAAAGGACAAATTGTATAAAATAATCTTATTTCATTCTAGATAGATATTTATTATACCCTCCACCATAAGATGGGGGGTATACTAATTTCGTCATTCTGTTTGTAACTACTCGAAATATTCGTCTGAGACCCCATAAAGTATATATATTCTTGATCGTCGCGACATTTTATGTCGATCTAGCCATGTCCGTCCGTCTGTCCGTCCGTCCGTCCGTCCGTCCGTCCGTCCGTCCGTCTGTCTGTCGAAAGCACGCTAACTTCCGAAGGAGTAAAGCTAGCCGCTTGAAATTTTGCACAAATACTTCTTATTAGTGTAGGTCGGTTGGTATTGTAAATGGGCCATATCGGTCCATGTTTTGATATAGCTGCCATATAAACCGATCTTGGGTCTTGACTTCTTGAGCCTCTAGAGTGCGCAATTCTTATCCGATTGGAACAAAATTTTGCACGACGTGTTTTGTTATGATATCCAACAACTGTGCCAAGTATAGTTCAAATCGGTTCATAACCTGATATAGCTGCCATATAAACCGATCTTGGGTCTTGACTTCATGAGCCTCTAGAGTGCGCAATTCTTATCCGATTGGAATGGAATTTCGCACGACGTGTTTTGCTATGATGTTCAACAACTGTGCCAAGTATGGTTTAAATCGGTCCATAACCTGATATAGCTGCCATATAAACCGATCTTGGGTCTTGACTTCTTGAACCTCTAGAGGGCACAATTCTTATCCGATTTGAATGAATTTTTGCACGAAGTATTTCGGTATGATATCCAACAACTGTGCCAAGTATGGTTGAAATCGGTCCATAACCTGATATAGCTGTCATATAAACCGATCTGGGATCTGGATCTGGGATCTTCTTGAGCTTCTAGAGGGCGCAATTCGTATCCGATTTGGCTGAAATTTTGCATGACGTATTTTATTTTTACTTTCAATAACTGTGTCAAATAAGGTTCAAATCGGTTCATAACCTGATATAGCTGCCATATAAACCGATCTGGGATCTTGACTTCTTGACCCCTAGAGGTCGCAATTAATATCCGATATGCCTGAAATTTTGTATGACGGATCCTCTCATGACCATCAACAAACGTGTTTATTATGGCCTGAATCGGTCTATAGCCCGATACAAATCCCATATAAATCGTTCTCTCTATTTTACTTCGTGAGCCCCAATGGGCGCAATTCTTATACGAATTGACTGAAATTTTACACAGGTTTCCAACATATAATTTAATTGTGGTCCGAACCGGACCATATCTCGATATCGTTTTAATAGCAGAGCAACTATTTTCTTATATCCTTTTTTGCCTAAGAAGAGATGCCGGGAAAACAACTCGACAAATGCGATCCATGGTGGAGGGTATATAAGATTCGGCCCGGCCGAACTTAGCACGCTTTTACTTGTTTCCTTATATATTTACTTTCGTTCATGTACTCACTGATTTATGATAGTTGTTACAAACTCACCAACAAAATCGATGATCAGAATGAAGGTTGATGCGCTAAATGAAAGGGTCGTATTATGGCAAATATTGCATTGATTGGCGGTCGTTATGAGAATAGGAAAATAATGTTTTGTGAATATTATTAAGTTGAAAAATGAAAAAATTTTAAATTTATATGCCATTATTTATAGTTACGTTTCACGAACTCAAGTGCTAATTTTAATTAAAACAAGTAAAAGCGTGCTAAGTTCGGCCAGGCCGAATCTTATATACCCTCCACCATGGAACGCATTTGTCAGTTCTTTTCCCGGCATCTCTTCTTAGGCAAAAAATGATATAAGAAAAGAAAGAAAGAAAAATCTGCTATTAGAGCGATATCAAGATATGATCCGGTTTAGGCCACAATTAAATTATATGTTGGAGACCTGTGTAAAATGTCAGCCAATTCGAATAAGAATTGCGCCCTTTGGGGGCTCAAAAAGTAAAATAGAGAGATCGATTTATATGGGAGCTGTATCGGGCTATAGACCGATTCAGACCATAATAAACACGTATGTTGATGGTCATGAGAGGATCCGTCGTACAAAATTTCAGGCAAATCGGATAAGAATTGCGCACTCTAGAGCCTCAAGAAGTCAAGACCCAAGATCGGTTTATATGACAGCTATACCAGGTAATAGCCCGAATTCAACCATACTTAGCACAGTTGTTAGAAGTGATACTAAAACCCTATGTGCAAAATTTCAGTCTAGTCGGATGAGAATTACGCCCTCTAGAGGCTCAAGAAGTCAAGACCCAATATCGGTTTATATGGCAGCTATATCAGGTTATAGACCGATTTGAACCACACTTGGCACAGTTATTGGATATCATAACAAAACACGTAGTGCAAAATTTCATTCCAATCGGATAAGAATTGCGCACTCTAGAGGCTCAAGAAGTCAAGACCCAAGATCGGCTTATATGGCAGGTATATCAGGTTATGGACCGATGTGAACAATACTTGGCACAGTTGTTGGATATAATAACAAAACACTTCGTGCAAAATTTCATCCCAATTGGGTAAGAATTGCGCACTCTAGAGGCTCAAGAAGTCAAGGCCCAAGATCGGTTTATATGGCAGCTATATCAGGTTATAGACCGATGTGAACCATACTTGGCACAGTTATTGGATATCGTAGCAAAACACGTCGTGCAAAATTTCATTCAAATCGGATAAGAATTGCGCACTCTAGAGGCTCAAGAAGTCAAGACCCAAGATCGGCTTATATGGCAGGTATATCAGGTTATGGACCGATGTGAACAATACTTGGCGCAGTTGTTGGATATAATAACAAAACACTTTGTGCAAAATTTCATCCCAATTGGGTAAGAATTGCGCATTCTAGAGGCTCAAGAAGTCAAGACCCAAGATCGGTTTATATGGCAGCTATATCAGGTTATAGACCGATGTGAACCATACTTGGCACAGTTATTGGATATCGTAGCGAAACACGTCGTGCAAAATTTCAGTCAAATCGTATATGAATTGCGCACTCTAGAGGCTCAGGAAGTCAAGACCCAAGATCGGTTTATATGGCAGCTATATCAGGTTATAGACCGATTTAAACCATACTTAGCACAGTTGTTGGAGAGCATAACAAAACACGTCGTGCAAAATTTCATCCCAATCGGATAAGAATTGCGCACTCTAGAGGCTCAAGAAGTCAAGACCCAAGATCGGTTTATATGGCAGCTATATCAAAACATGGACCGATACGACGCATTTACAATACCAACCGACCTACACTAATAAGAAGTATGTGTGCAAAATTTCAAGCGGCTAGCTTTACTCCTTCGGAAGTTAGCGTGCTTTCGACAGACAGACGGACGGACGGACGGGCGGACGGACAGACGGACGGACATGGCTAGATCGACATAAAATTTCACGACGATCAAGAATATATATACTTTATAGGGTCTCAGACGAATATTTCGAGTAGTTACAATCAGAATGACGAAATTAGTATACCCCCCATCTTATGGTGGAGGGTATAATAACGACTACAGAAAAATCTACATTATTTTAAGATTTGGTTGCTTGGATCTGGCTCATAGTAACTGGTGGCAGGTGCATAGGGTGTCGTTAATTCCTTAATGATGTTATAAGGTCCTCTTTATTTTAAACCTGGCACCATTACCAGGTTCACAATGGTAAGTCCAGTGAGCTTATGTATTAAAGATTATAGATATGATGGACGGTTTGACCACTGTACTCCTTCTACACTATATAGCCATTTGCTTGGTAACGCACGTGGACTATTGGATCACGTTTGTGGAAATTCTTTATATCGGTTGTCGGCTTCTACAAAACCAACCTGCATCAACCATGCATTAGATATTTTAAGTGCGTTCTTGCAGCTGCAGAGGAATAAAAAGTTTCCCAAGCCATCCTCCCCTGTGGGTAGCCACGACCTGGGTAAAACATGACTTCTCTTGACGAAATTTGTCACTTCACCAAATCGACACGGTTCCAAAATATGAAGTCTATGAGGTTTATGGACAGAATCATGTGCTCCACGAGAACCGTCTGGTTCTGTGCCTAATAGGAATTCAGTACTTAAGTATCATGAAATAAACTGTATTCTTTGGGGTTGAATTACCTTTGATGAAAATCGTAGAAATTATTGAGGTTTCCTTTTTGGTTTAAAACATTAAAATAAGGAGGCAGATCACTTTGATAAAAAAAAAGATTTGGTTTCCACAACTTCTGATTTAATTATGTACTTTAAATTTTTCTATGTGTATTCACCACTGAATCCACGTTTTCTCTTTAAAGTCCAAAATGGAAAGGAAGTCGAAGTATCCAGAATTAAACCAAGAAGCTTGGGACGCTGTCTTAATTCGTATTGATTAGAAATTTCAAATTGGTTTTGTAGCATATAACTGATAAAAATGATGGTTGATGTCAGTTTGGAAGACAATTGATGGCCATGCACGCTTAGCATCCGGCCTTATTGCTCGTCGGAGGGGGATTCGAAATTGCCTCAATGTCCCGGTACCATCTTGCCACACAAAATATAAAAACTTTCGCGTGCATATCAAGTGGTTTTGATTAGAAAGAAAAAAGTGATAGGGAAACGGAAAGGATATCGAACAAAGCGTACGTCATTTACTAGAAAAGGGAAATGATCAAGGAAACGGTAAAGTAAAAGTCACCTAAATGTTGCAAAGCAACCGGATGTTGTGTTGCTTGATGTGCCCTCCCTGCCATGGTTGCAACATGAAAATGTTCCAATCTATACTAGATGTGCTGCAACCCCGAATCACTTGCAACAAACCTTGCCTACATGTAGAGAAAACAAACAGATGTACTTCTAAAGCTTAATGGCAATTCATAATGAAGTTGTTATTCCAATGAAATTCATGAAAAATTACCATATTTACCTAATTCGAGTAAATTACAATTTAAATAATAAATTATCATTAATATAAATTAATTTAAAGAGATGCATGCAAAAATAATCAATTAATTAAGAGAAAATTCACCTAAATTTTATCTTAATCTTAATAAATTTCAGTAATAGGAAAATTTTATAAATAAAAAAAACAAAGTGATAAAGAAAATAGATTTAGAAACAAAAATTAAGTAATCGAGCATTATTTTCCACAAAAAAAATTAAGACATATACACTTTTCTTTTCTATGGTCTTTTTTCCAGATTTGGCGGCAACAAATCTCTTTCTCACATATTTCATCTATTTAGTAGGGCTAAATGTTAATTTTTTGTATCTTTTCATATCCAATTTGGCTCATCAAAATAAGAAAAGTAAAGCACTAACAAAAACTAAAAGAAGGCAGACCATATTACTAGTTATTTATAAATGGAATATTTTAATGTTAAAAGAATTATATTAATACATACATATGTGTATATATTGTTTTTTTATTCATTATTTATGCAAAAGAAATATTATTTTTTTTTCTTTAGTAGTGCGCAAAACTCTATAAAGAAAATCTCCTCTAAATTACGTTATTATTCACATAAAAAAAATCTGCTAAACGATCAAAAACTACATGGTCACCTTATCATTTGTTTTTGGCATTGCTTCTCTTTAACTATTTTCTTCTTAAAGATCAAATTAATGAGGTCATTGACTTACGTGCTTTGTTGTGCTCCCTCGTCGAAAGTACTTTCGTAGAGATCAGCTGGGTATAACTGCACGGGGTTTTGATTTTAAGAGGAGAGCTGAAAAGACAAATTACCTACAATGGCTTAACGATGGCTGCGCTGTTCAATTGACTGCAGGCACGAATGTTGTTTTGATGAGAGTATCAGAGAGATGTTGCTAGACTCATGTTGCCAGACGTGTTGAGATTTAAAACAAAAAAAAATGTTCGTAACAAAGCTGTTAGGCTGTTAACATCAGTGATGGCACATAAACACACAAGTATTTCATATTTCATTTAAATGATAATAAGATTAGCAAAATTCTGCAAATAGGCGATGTTCCACACTGAATGCCAACGGTACAATTGATATGTTTGCTTGTTGTTGGGTTCTTTTTTATAGACTCTGTCAGTAATGCAGAGTCTAATAATTGCAAACAAATGAATTGTAACATAAACAGAAAATTAACACTCGAAAGGCAAAAAAAAACTAACACTAAATAATAATTATATGATGTTTTACAAAAGTAAGATAGGAAATTAACCACAATTAATTATCTTTTTTTTAACTTTTTTTTCACAATTTTCTAGATGGAATTTAGATAACAATTTTCTAAATGGAATTTAGATAACAATTTTCTAAATGGAATTTAGATAACAATTTTTTTGCTATACTAATCTTTCTGAAGCCACAAAATTTATCACTTCTTTACAGCTTACATCGATGCTATTAATTAAGGCACAAATCTTGGCAGACTCAATAATAGTAACGAGTTTCACGAGGATGTTGCACAATGATGATGAAGGGTGCACTTTCTTTGGTGTTTTCGACTCGTTTTCCTTGCAAGCATTAAAATTTTTTAAATTATTTTGCACCACTGGACAGACACACGGCTGCAAGTATGCCTAAGCCGCACACAAGATCTTTGATGCGTTAATCACGGTAGCTCGACGAAACTGATTATTGGTTTGGATGACAAAAATAGTGTAGGCAATCGCAAACAAAGAGAGCAGAGCATGAATGTAGGTTTGATCAAATTTTGTATTATGCTTCATATCATTTGCAATGACGTCAAGGCCTAACACAAGAATATTAAAGGAGAGAGAAAAAATTGATTTTAGAGAGATTATGAGGCAAATTTAAATGAAATGAAATACCTTTTTTTTCCTTATATCAAGCCAAAGAGGGAAAAAAATTACAAAAGCAAGTCTAGATAGAAAATGACTTATCCACTCGCGGAGGAAATAATTCTAACTCTCACGAATTAATTACCTGCAATTTCTGTGAGGTAAAAAATTATAAAAATAAATAAATACCTCAAAAGTCTACTCTCGAAATTAAATAATCTGGGGGTAATCATACTTACATTGCAGAAATGCGATAATTTTTTTTCTTTGTAAGATCACTTCACAAGAAAAATATCAAACTCGAGTAACTGGCACTGACTTTTAGCAAGTAAAAGGTTAACAGAAAGAAAAACTTTGCCCTTCAAATCTTAGAGGCAGAAATATGTTCACCGGTGGACAATGCGATAACAAAATGGACGAGTTTGCCCCATTTTGGTTAGAAGAAACCTCTGAGAGGCCCTCAACTAACGTTTTCTTTCCAAAAAAAAAAATCCAAAACGGCCAAAGCGAAAGTTAGAAAAACGTCAACTCCATGATAGATACTATCTATCCTTAAGACCAAAATAACCAACAGGGGTCGCTCAAAAGCAAAACGTTACAAATCCATAATTCAAATTTCAAGAGGAAATATAATAGAAAACAAACTCAAAGTAAGTTGGGATCGCAAGCGCCTCTACAAACCCCCCAGCCAAAATCAGACTTTGGGGGTTGAATGTTGCCACCAAAGCTGATAACGCTTGCAAGACACTTTCACTGCCTGATATCTTTGGCATGGTAAACGCCTACTAAATTACCTTGGAGATCTTCTAGCTCATAATTACAATTTCCCAGCCTTTTCCGAATACGTGCTTTGAGAAAGGTTGGAGCCAACTTTGCATTATAGCCGTGGGCAAAGTTGCTCTGTTTGAAATTTCTGCGAAACACCTCTTGACCTACGTCATACGAAACTTCTCTGGATCTGAGGTTATAAGTCCTTTCATTCCTATTGAATTGTTTCTGCATAAGTTCTCTTGCCCTGTCACCCACTATAGCCAATGAGTCATTTCTATCAAATCTCACTGTCCTATCTTCCAAAAGTTCAAGCTGACGTAAAAGCTGATATGTCTTACCATTCGTAATCATATGTTGACCGAAAGTAAGATAGTAAGGAGAGGTTCCTATAGCAGAGTGTATAGTAGATCTAAAAGCACAGCTAATATTACTCAATAGTTGATCCCAGTTTTTCTGGTCAGGTGAAATATACGATTTAATGGCAGCTAGGACAGATCGATTTACACGTTCAGAGGCATTCGCTTGTGGAGCATGAACTGCCGTAGAGAAATGGTTTACACCAAAACGCTTAAGAAAAAGACCAAACTGTTTCGATTTAAATTGTGATCCGTTATCGGACACAACGGTCTCAGGGACACCATACGTATAGAATAATTCATCCTCTAAATAATTAATAACGTTATCAGCTGAGAACTTCTTCACAGGTTTTAAAAACGGAAATTTAGTGAAGTGGTCCAGTACCCCGAAAATACCTATATTGCCGGACTTTGACCTAGGATATGGACCTAAAAAGTCTATATAAATCTTCTGGAAAAATCTATGCGTCTCTGAAGTTTTGCCGAGTGGAGGTCTAAGGGCGTAATTTGGGTGTTTACAAGATTTACAGATGTCGCAATCATTGATGTAATTCCTTACATCAACTACCATATTGGGCCAGAAATAAAATCTTCTCAATTTGTACAAAGTTTTATTAATACCGCCGTGAGCGGATAAGGAATCATCATGGGCTCTCTTCAAAGTCTCTGGTACCATAGCTTGTGGAATCCACAGTTTCCAAGATAAATCGTCATGTTTTTGATCTCCGGTCGCATGTTCCATACGCCTGTATAGGTACCCATCAACGATCTTCAGATCAGGCATCTTGTCCAAGGACTTCTCGACTTTATTTAGAAGTTGCCTGTAATCATCTGACTGAAAATGAACAGAACTTAAATCCACAAACATACCACTATTAATGGCTGGGTCATTAGGGCTTCCTACCTCACAAACAAACAGACTTGTCACGTCCAAAGCAGACAAATCATCAGTGCTGGTTCTTGAGAGCGCATCAGGGACTAAGTTCTGGCTACCTTTTCTGTGTTGAATAGAAAATTTATATCCTTGAAGCTTCAAGGCCCATCGAGCTAACCGAGTACTGAGGTCTGTTTGGGACATAAGCCACTTCAACGACGCATGGTCAGTGATCACTGTAAACTCATGTCCTTCCACATACGCTCTAAATTTTTTAATGCATAGCATTGCTGCCAAACATTCTTGTTCGGTCACTGAATAGTTACGTTGGGCTTGGTTGAGTTTCTTTGACATAAAGGCAATAGGAAACTCTTCACCCTCCGCATCTTTCTGGACCAGTACACCTCCTATACCAGTTCTGCTAGCGTCACAGTGTATAAAAAACGGCTGTGAGAAATCTGGGCTATGCAGGACTGGAGCGGAGCTCAGATGGGTCTTTAAAGTCTCAAAAGATTTTTGAGCTTCATCATTCCAAACAAACTTTCGTTTAGTCTTTGTTAAATCTGTAAGTGGGGTAGCGATAGAAGCGTAGTCCTTAATGAATTTTCTATACCAGCCTGTCATACCTAGAAATCTACGCATTTGTTTGACAGATTGCGGCACTGGGAAATCGGATATAGCCGAAACCTTTTCTGGATCCGTCCTAATAACTCCTCCTCCAACCAAATGACCAAGATATTTGACTTCGGAAACGCAGAAGTTACTTTTCTCCACATTGATGGTAAGGCCCGATTTCTTAATCTTGTTAGCAACAAGCCGGAGAACTTCCAAATGTCTTTCGAAAGACTCCGAAACGATCAGCAAATCATCGAGATAAACAAATACTTCCGTCCTGAGAGCCGGTGGAATAACCCTGTCCATCAAACGGGACATGGTCTGGGGGGCGTTGCAAAGCCCAAAGGGCATCACCGTATAGTGATACAACGGTCTCCCAGGAACGGTAAAAGCTGTTTTCTCTCGAGATTGCTGATCTAAAGGAATCTGCCAAAAGGCATCCTTCAGATCTAAGGCTGTTATGAACTCGGCCTTAGGTAACCTACTCAATATACCATCAATGTGAGGCAATGGGTAGGCATCACAAACGGTGACAGAATTTAGTTTACGGCTATCTAGGCACAGCCTATTCTTGCCTGGCTTTCGGTGGAGCACAACTGGAGATGACCAGGGGCTGTTGGACTCCTCTATAACTCCTAGATCCAGCATACGATCAAGTTCGGCATATATTAATTTCTCAACTGCAGGAGAAACAGGAAAGTGCCTCTGCTTAATCGGCTTCGCTGTTCCCGTATCAATCGCATGCTGCAACACCTGAGTTCTTCCAAGACCCTGCTTAGTGAAAGACGGAAACAAACCTATAACCCTATCAAGCTGACTTTTCTGAACATCCGAAAGCTGGGTCTGTGGGGCTATTTCCGAAACCATAGATAAATTATCTGAAACATAACCATTGACAATCAATCCTGGAGGCAAAAGGTCATACATATTCCAAAAATCTACGCCTAAAAACAGGTCCTTATCCAGATTAGGAACAATAAAAATAGTTATGTCCTTGTCAGATCCTTTAAAAGAAATTCTAGTCTCAACAAATCCAGCGACCTCTTGGCTACTTCCATCAGCCGTTCTGACAGAAGACTTTAAAACTTTGTACTGCCTTCCAGATTCCAAATAATTCTTCGCTGCTTTCGCTCCTATACAACTCAACGAAGCTCCGGTGTCCATCAGACCTAACATTTTCTCTCCAAAGAGGATAACTTCAGCATATGGCCTGACGTCCGAGTGTCTATTAAGAACGGAGCACACAAGTTTTTTCTTCAAACATTTTGTTTTCTTCCAAAAGCTACGAATCCTGCCAGCTGATCTAGTTGTTTTTATCTTTGGTTCTTTGTTAAAAATCCTGTCCCTAGCAGCATAATATTCTTTCACTCGAATATGTAAGGGTTTAAATGCACGTAAAGTGTCATTAGCAATGTCGGTATTTTTCTTGACTTCAGTATGGGTAAAACAATTCGAAATTTTCTTATCATTTTCCGTTGAATTTCTACTTAAATCTACTTCCGGCCGTTTCAGAATTTTTAGTCCATTTCTGGTTTCCTTTGTTTCGGTGCACTTGATTGTGCACCCGTCCTGCAGTTTTTTGGATTACAGTTTTTGCAGGTTGGCTTGTAAGTATCCGGCAATCCGCATCCGTAGCAAAACACGGTTCTATTGGCCAGACATTCCTGATAGCGGTGGCCAGTTTGGTGACAGTTCCAACAATTTAGGCTAACTGCTGATATTTGCTCACTAGCTTCATCTAAAGACTCGACATCGTCATTCACCAAAAGCTCGTCTAACTCAGAAACACGCTTAGAACCTAAACTGGGTCTAGAAAAGCCTAGTCCACTCTTGCGACGAATGTCCTGCAGAAAAAATTCTCTTCTCCTACAAATATCTCTTAACTCCTGCAGAGATGTTATTTTCAAATTCAATATTTCATGCTGTATTTCAGGCAGCAAGTTCCGTCTAAGTATTTCAACCAACATGATATTTGAAAGAGGTTCCTTCAACCTGTCTGTAAGTTCGACCACTGATTCATAAAAATTATCAAAACTTTCTCCTTGTTTTTGCTTCCGGTCTCGGATAAGCTCTCTAATATCGACGTCCGATCTTGAATCACTATATTGCTGCCTCAAGGCACGGCACAAATCATTCCAACTAACTGAAGAAACCGATCGATGGTAACGCCAGAACCAGTCTGCTGCCTTGGCCTCAAAAAGTGAACTAGCATTGCGGCACAATAGGTCGAAATCACCTTGGAGTGTTTGTGAAGTTAAAGCTTCCACTCTATATATAAAATTTTCAACGGATATATTATTCGGGCTTCCGGTAAATTTCAGTCTCCAATTTGAAATAATGTGCAGAACTTTATCAGGTCTAGAATTTAAGTCAGATGAAGAATTATTGGAAATAGACGGGCCTGAACGACTTGTATTGAGAGGGGCATGACCATGATTCTGAGAAAGTCCGAATAACTCCCTAAAAGCACGTTCCTCGACAGCTGGTAAAGTATGCATCTGCCTTGGTGATGTATGCTGAGAAGCCGGCTGTACTACAACTGGAGAATTCGACTGACCATTTAGATTCATTCTTGAAAATATTGACTCCATATTACTCTGAACTAATCTGGATATCTGGTCAGCTAAGCCGGACAAAAATTGCGTCTGTTGAGCTGATATAATTGAAGATACTATCTCTTGAAGCTCATTCGGGTTGGTACCCCCAGGTCGTTCAGTGGCATTTGCACTGGTAGTAGCTGTTGCAGCCGCGTTTGACTGACTTACGGACCTTTGACTACTAGGTTCTTGAGTCGAAATCATTTTAGCTTGTGACCTGGTAGTTGTACCCGTGATACTTGCAGTTGACGTTTCAGCAAAAAGTCTAGAATTACATACTGGACAATAAGGTCTAAGTTTCTCAATTTTTAAAAGGCAAGATCTGTGGAAAATATGGCCACAAATAGTCTTATGGCATTGGGCCTTCTTGGTTATCTCGGAAGCACAAGCAGCACATGTTGGCTGCTCGTCAACAGAAATATCAACATCCTCACTTGCTGGATCAATAGACATTATGGGAAGAGATCACGAAAAAAAACTTAGTTGAGGAAAACAAATCACAGTTCCAAATGGAAGTAAAGTCGAAGAAAGACAAAAAAAAAACAAAATAAATAAATAACCGAAAAAAAATAAATCGAAATTTGTTAAAACGTTATATTAAATTCCGAATGGGGCTAAAAATCGCCAAATTGAAGACAAAAACACATTTTTTATCTTTTTTAAAAGAATTGGCTCACCATATTACGAAGGAAAAGAAATAGTAAAAATTAAGCATGGAGGTAAAAAGAAATAAGACCAAAAAGAATATCGTATAAAAAGTATATATGTGTATAATAAATATATGCAAAAATATTAAAATTCTCATCAATTCCAAGACCAATAAGAATGGAAAAATAAATCTTCGGTGTTTGAATGAAGTACCAATTCAATCTAACTATTAATTAGATAAAACAATAAATATTTTAAGACAAATTTTGAGAAAACGGAATACCAAAATTCTATATTGATCGTACTATCTGTTTGATCTCTCAAATTATAGACAAGGTTTATTGAAAATTCAACATTTGGGAAAGGAAAGTAGATAGAATAGCAGAAAAAGATTTCAAACTTCGGTATAGAAACAACTGTTCTATAAGTCCAAAAGAATGAGAGGATACAGGATTACAGATATATTAGCCTATAAAGTGTAAGGTCAAATCTAGCGTATTGGAAATCCAGAATCTGAAATCCAGTGCACTGTATAGGAAAATAAAATCTAAAAAATTATAGAAATTTAAAACACTGAAAACTAATGGTCATTGCAGGATGATTAACTGACCTTGAATGAAATCCAGTTAATTTGTCAATGCTTTATAAGAGGGGAAAAGAATGTAGAAAATAAATAGGAACCGAACAAAAATAGCATTATCGTTTGCTAGATGTTGTTAAAGAATTTATTTCATGTTCGGGCCCCACGTTGGGCGCCATTTATATTTTTCTGTAGCATATAACTGATAAAAATGATGGTTGATGTCAGTTTGGAAGACAATTGATGGCCATGCACGCTTAGCATCCGGCCTTATTGCTCGTCGGAGGGGGATTCGAAATTGCCTCAATGTCCCGGTACCATCTTGCCACACAAAATATAAAAACTTTCGCGTGCATATCAAGTGGTTTTGATTAGAAAGAAAAAAGTGATAGGGAAACGGAAAGGATATCGAACAAAGCGTACGTCATTTACTAGAAAAGGGAAATGATCAAGGAAACGGTAAAGTAAAAGTCACCTAAATGTTGCAAAGCAACCGGATGTTGTGTTGCTTGATGTGCCCTCCCTGCCATGGTTGCAACATGAAAATGTTCCAATCTATACTAGATGTGCTGCAACCCCGAATCACTTGCAACAAACCTTGCCTACATGTAGAGAAAACAAACAGATGTACTTCTAAAGCTTAATGGCAATTCATAATGAAGTTTTTATTCCAATGAAATTCATGAAAAATTACCATATTTACCTAATTCGAGTAAATTACAATTTAAATAATAAATTATCATTAATATAAATTAATTTAAAGAGATGCATGCAAAAATAATCAATTAATTAAGAGAAAATTCACCTAAATTTTATCTTAATCTTAATAAATTTCAGTAATAGGAAAATTTTATAAATAAAAAAAACAAAGTGATAAAGAAAATAGATTTAGAAACAAAAATTAAGTAATCGAGCATTATTTTCCACAAAAAAAAATTAAGACATATACACTTTTCTTTTCTATGGTCTTTTTTCCAGATTTGGCGGCAACAAATCTCTTTCTCACATATTTCATCTATTTAGTAGGGCTAAATGTTAATTTTTTGTATCTTTTCATATCCAATTTGGCTCATCAAAATAAGAAAAGTAAAGCACTAACAAAAACTAAAAGAAGGCAGACCATATTACTAGTTATTTATAAATGGAATATTTTAATGTTAAAAGAATTATATTAATACATACATATGTGTATATATTGTTTTTTTATTCATTATTTATGCAAAAGAAATATTATTTTTTTTTTCTTTAGTAGTGCGCAAAACTCTATAAAGAAAATCTCCTCTAAATTACGTTATTATTCACATAAAAAAAATCTGCTAAACGATCAAAAACTACATGGTCACCTTATCATTTGTTTTTGGCATTGCTTCTCTTTAACTATTTTCTTCTTAAAGATCAAATTAATGAGGTCATTGACTTACGTGCTTTGTTGTGCTCCCTCGTCGAAAGTACTTTCGTAGAGATCAGCTGGGTATAACTGCACGGGGTTTTGATTTTAAGAGGAGAGCTGAAAAGACAAATTACCCACAATGGCTTAACGATGGCTGCGCTGTTCAATTGACTGCAGGCACGAATGTTGTTTTGATGTGAGTATCAGAGAGATGTTGCTAGACTCATGTTGCCAGACGTGTTGAGATTTAAAACAAAAAAAAATGTTCGTAACAAAGCTGTTAGGCTGTTAACATCAGTGATGGCACATAAACACACAAGTATTTCATATTTCATTTAAATGATAATAAGATTAGCAAAATTCTGCAAATAGGCGATGTTCCACACTGAATGCCAACGGTACAATTGATATGTTTGCTTGTTGTTGGGTTCTTTTTTATAGACTCTGTCAGTAATGCAGAGTCTAATAATTGCAAACAAATGAATTGTAACATAAACAGAAAATTAACACTCGAAAGGCAAAAAAAAACTAACACTAAATAATAATTATATGATGTTTTACAAAAGTAAGATAGGAAATTAACCACAATTAATTATCTTTTTTTTAACTTTTTTTTCACAATTTTCTAGATGGAATTTAGATAACAATTTTCTAAATGGAATTTAGATAACAATTTTCTAAATGGAATTTAGATAACAATTTTTTTGCTATACTAATCTTTCTGAAGCCACAAAATTTATCACTTCTTTACAGCTTACATCGATGCTATTAATTAAGGCACAAATCTTGGCAGACTCAATAATAGTAACGAGTTTCACGAGGATGTTGCACAATGATGATGAAGGGTGCACTTTCTTTGGTGTTTTCGACTCGTTTTCCTTGCAAGCATTAAAATTTTTTAAATTATTTTGCACCACTGGACAGACACACGGCTGCAAGTATGCCTAAGCCGCACACAAGATCTTTGATGCGTTAATCACGGTAGCTCGACGAAACTGATTATTGGTTTGGATGACAAAAATAGTGTAGGCAATCGCAAACAAAGAGAGCAGAGCATGAATGTAGGTTTGATCAAATTTTGTATTATGCTTCATATCATTTGCAATGACGTCAAGGCCTAACACAAGAATATTAAAGGAGAGAGAAAAAATTGATTTTAGAGAGATTATGAGGCAAATTTAAATGAAATGAAATACCTTTTTTTTCCTTATATCAAGCCAAAGAGGGAAAAAAATTACAAAAGCAAGTCTAGATAGAAAATGACTTATCCACTCGCGGAGGAAATAATTCTAACTCTCACGAATTAATTACCTGCAATTTCTGTGAGGTAAAAAATTATAAAAATAAATAAATACCTCAAAAGTCTACTCTCGAAATTAAATAATCTGGGGGTAATCATACTTACATTGCAGAAATGCGATAATTTTTTTTTCTTTATAAGATCACTTCACAAGAAAAATATCAAACTCGAGTAACTGGCACTGACTTTTAGCAAGTAAAAGGTTAACAGAAAGAAAAACTTTGCCCTTCAAATCTTAGAGGCAGAAATATGTTCACCGGTGGACAATGCGATAACAAAATGGACGAGTTTGCCCCATTTTGGTTAGAAGAAACCTCTGAGAGGCCCTCAACTAACGTTTTCTTTCCAAAAAAAAAAATCCAAAACGGCCAAAGCGAAAGTTAGAAAAACGTCAACTCCATGATAGATACTATCTATCCTTAAGACCAAAATAACCAACAGGGGTCGCTCAAAAGCAAAACGTTACAAATCCATAATTCAAATTTCAAGAGGAAATATAATAGAAAACAAACTCAAAGTAAGTTGGGATCGCAAGCGCCTCTACAGTTTATCGGTCATAAAATTTATCGTACCTTCGGGACGAAATAATTCGCGAAAATTCCTTAAAAAACACAATGTGACTTACAAACTTATTGATATCTTGGAAATTTTCTAAATAATTGTTTCTAATAATTGTTCCCTTAACAATGGGAATTATAAACTGTAATAAAAAAGTGTGTAACACTGTGGTATAATTTCCTCCCTTCTAAAAGTAAACTCTATTTGATTTGAAAAGACGGTGTTGCACTTGTCTACACTGGGTATATACTGCATTTGTAAGATCTGCAATCCAATATGGTGTTGTGGTCTGGAGGACGACGTTCAAAAGTCCAACTACTATTCAATACTCAATCGGATACAAAACATGGCTTGTTTGTGCATCACAGCTGCACTTAGGACTGCACCATCTGATACACTGAATTTTATACAATACTTAATGCCTCTGAATATTGTAGCAAGGAAAATTGCTGGGACCTTTGCTGTGAGGCAAGGCAGCTTTCTTTTTGATTATGGTGTTGCACAGGTTAGCATGGCAGCCTATCATGCGCAAAAGGCCGGGTTCAAACCCCGCCTACAAGAACATCTTTAACAAGTAAAAGCGTGCTAAGTTCGGCTGGGCCGAATCTTATATACCCTCCACCATGGATCGCATTTGTCGAGTTCTTTTCCCGGCATCTCTTCTTAGGCAAAAAAGGATATAAGAAAAGAGTTGCTCTGCTATTAAGACGATATCAAGATATGGTCCGGTTCGGACCACAATTAAATTATATGTTGGAGACCTGTGTAAAATTTCAGCCAATTCGTAAAAGAATTGCGCTCATTGGGGCTCACGAAGTAAAATAGAGAGAACGATTTTTATGGGATCTGTATCGGGCTATAGACCGATTCAGACCATAACAAACACGTTTGTTGATGGTCATGAGAGGATCCGTCGTACAAAATTTCAGGCATATCGGATAATAATTGCGACCGCTAGGGGTCAAGAAGTCAAGATCTCAGATCGGTTTATATGGCAGCTATATCAGGTTATGAACCGATTTGAACCTTATTTGACACAGTTGTTGAAAGTAAAAATAAAATACGTCATGCAAAATTTTAGCCAAATCGGATAGGAATTGCGACCTCTAGAAGCTCAAGAAGTCAAATCCCCAGACCTGTTTATATGACAGCTATATCAGGTTATGAACCGATTTCAACCATACTTTGCACAGTTGTTGGATATCATAACGTAATACCTCGTGCAAAAATTCATTCAAATCGGACAAGAATTGTGCCCTCTAGAGGCTCAAGAAGTCAAGACCCAAGATCGGCTTATATGGCAGCTATATCAGGTTATGGATCGATTTAAACCATACTAGGCATAGTTGTTGGGTATCATAACAAAACACGTCGTGCGAAATTCCATTCCATTCGGATAAGAATTGCGCCCTCTAGAGGCTCAAGAAGTCAAGACCCAAGATCAATTTATATGGCAGCTATATCAGGTTATGAACCGATTTGACCCGTACTTGCCACAGTTGTTGGATATAATAACAAAACACGTCGTGCAAAATTTCATTTCAATCGGATAAGAATTGCGCACTCTAGAGGCTCAAGAAGTCAAGACCCAAGATCGGTTTATATGGCAGCTATATTAGGTTATGGACCGATTTGAACCATACTTGGCACAGTTGTTGGATATCATAACAAAACACGTAGTGCAAAATTTCATTCTGGTCGGATACGAATTGCGCCTTCTAGAGGCTCAAGAAGTCAAGACCCAAGATTGGTTTATATGGCAGCTATATCAGGTTATGAACCGATTTGAACCATACTTGGCACAGTTGTTGGATGTCATAACGAAACACGTCGTGCAAAATTTCATCCCAATCGGATAAGAATTGCGCACTCTAGATGCTCAAGAAGTCAAGACCCAAGATCGGTTTATATGGCAGCTATATCAAAACATGGACCGATATGGCCCATTTACAATACCAACCGACCTACACTAACAAGAAGTATTTGTGCAAAATTTCAAGCGGCTAGCTTTACTCCTTCGGAAGTTAGCGTGCTTTCGACAGACAGACGGACGGACGGACAGACGGACGGACATGGCTAGATCGACATAAAATGTCACGACGATCAAGAATATATATCATTATGGGGTCTCAGACGAATATTTCGTGTAGTTACAAACAGAATGACGAAATTAGTATACCCCCCATCTTATGGTGGAGGGTATAAAAATGTCCCTTATCATTGAGCTTAAATTTTTCTATGATGAGATGTTCAGGAACTCTAAACAATTGTACTACAATACTCATTGCCTCAGCCACTTATGAGAAGTTACATAGACTTCCATACTAATGGTTACAAACTACTTTGAGGAGTACTATGAAGTTCTAAGACTAGTCATATCGTGAAAGTAAACCGACCACTGAAGGGTGTATCAAGCTGAAATCCTAGCAATAAAAGAAGGGGTGAAATGGATAAGATAAAATGTCTTAAGGACAATTGGCATAAATATCTTCTCAGACAGCCATTAAATCTCTGGAGAATATTTCAGAGTTCAAGAACCACCCTCGACTGTCACGAATCTCTCAGCAAGTTGTCTGAACAGTTAAAAATGCTCCGGTTCTGTGTGCCGGTCCAAATATATCCCAGGGAATTGTAGAGCAGACGAGATTGCGAGTCTAGGAAGTAACTTACTTTTCCAACGAACTGGAGTCCTGGGATATGCCTCTTGCGACATGTACGCTAAGTCTTCAGAATCAGGGAAGGGCAAGTTGGCTGCAAGGACAACGAATGGCAGGTGTTCACAAAGTGGGGGACCAATCTAAAATTAAAGAAAGTTTTACCGAAATATTGTTTTTGGCGAGAATGTTATATTTAGATGCCGAACTCCATGGAGAGAGCCGCGACATCCGTATTTGGGTACCAAAAGCCTTCCCCAAGGAACCCATGGTACGACCATAAATGCCAAAAAGCTACTGAAGCGAAGAATCTGGCATACTGGCCAACATTACAGTCAGTAGCAAAGCGCCAGGCGAAGGAGGGGTAGCGGATGAAAAGGAGAGAAGAGAAACGTCTCTTCCGCAAGAAGAATATGGAAATGGGAAGACGTGAGTGTGAGCGAATCGAGATGTTCAGGAGCCACAATGAAGTCCGAAAATTCTACGAAGAATTAAACATCAAACCGATGGCTGGCACATTCTCCTGCAGAGACAAAGAACGAAATTTGGTAACTACTACATATGTGCTGTGCATACATAGAACCTCAGCAAACTATGTCCCCTATACAATAAAGGAGACAAGACGAAATGTGCCAACTACAAATTTATAAGTCTCCCCCCCATCACATAAAAAATACTTTCGAACGTCCTATGTGAAAGATTAAAACCTGGTGGTACATGCTCCTCAGTTAAAATAGAAAAGAACCTCTCCACACCGTTCAATACCCAACGAGGTTTCATACAGGGGCCTATCGTGTGATATCTTTATTATTCTGCTAGAGAAGATTATACGAGATGCATATGTGAATAGGCATTGCACACTACTCACAAGAGAAAATGTCCTACTCGCCTATGCCGACGACATCGATATTATGGTTCGGTCATCGGAAGATGCAATTGCAGCCTTGGAAAGCCTCGAAAGAGAACCAACGAAAAAGGGTTTGGCAGTAAATGGAGATAAAACAAAGGGGTTGATATCAACTCCCATAAAGCCCTGTAAACTGGAACATACAATACAAAACAAATGGAGAAAGTTGGCAACTAAATACAATTTTGAGATAGTCAGCAACTTTATCTACTTCAGCACCACCGTAACCGAAACATATGTCACCGGTTTTGAAATAAAACGAAGGATAATATTGGCTAACAGATGCTATTTTGGATTGAGCTGATGAGCAAAGCCTCCTCTCGACGGACGTAAGTTACACTGTTCAAGACACTGGTACTGGTACAAACGATATGACGACATTTGTATATCGCCATTCTATGGCGTTGGGTGTAAAAATATAGTATTTTTAAAGTATCTAGAGTCGAATCAAAATTGCTCGGCTTAGCAGCACTGAGTTTATCTAACCTAGTTTCTATGTGGCATATAAGCAACTTTGTTAAGTTGCTCAGGTGGCTCCTAATTTAAGAACACACCGGAAAATGGTTCTACTAAGAATTTCTTAGTTCTTAGTAATTTAGCCTACATCGACTAACAAGAGATTGGACGGACTAATCGACTACTATTATGTGTTGGTAAATGCCATTAAAATTTTATTATAAAGCTGTCTGTTCTACGGTCATTGATTCATGCATGCCATTAATTATCCTTCCATTTTTGAAATAAACTAGAAAATCCTTAAGATTTACCAAATTATGATCCGCCCGGTCATTATTTAGTTATTTATTAAAATAAAATTGTTATCCCTTTATGGGGGCCAAAATTACGTAAATATTCACCCAAAGTCTTAAAGAAATTATTTTGTCATTATATGGTGCCATTAAGGAAACTTTGTTGTGCTTCAATCCTTCTCTTTGAGATTTCCTTTTTAAGGCCTAGGGACATTTTTTTTTTTTAATCTTTAACACCTTCGCAGTGGACCCTAACATTCCGATGAAGTTTTTTGTTTCTTAGTCATTCCATCAGTGTTTCACGTTTATCCTTTCGATATCATTAAATGTTGTAGGTTGTAATCTTGTGACACCAAAAATATATCCTCGCATAAGTTTCCAAGGTTATAGGCTCTTTTCGAAAGCCAAACAAATATCATTGGTCGAGTATCGCTGGCACTCATAACAATAACCAAGCAATTTTGTTGTTTTTGGCATAATCGTTGCCTTGTACCTGTGACAATATCATGGAAAATTGTGAAAGTAAAAATGGATTTAGGTAACAGCTGTAATGGCTTCCCTTATGTTGGTCTAGCCTCCCGTTGTGCTTATATACGAGTATCTATGTTTGTATGGGAATACGATGTGTGGTTGTGCTTGTGATTGTGTACGGATATATTAACGCATGATGTTTTTGTCCTTTACTTAACTATCTCGGAAGTTGGTCTGGAATTATTTCCTTTAGCCAAGCTAAAACGAAGAAAATGTGAAGTGAAATAAATAAATACCAAGACAAACATTTGAGTGCTTTATAGTCCATTTAGTTTTAACATATGGACATTTTAGCCATACTTTACTTTAAGACCCCTAACCCATGCATAGCTCAAAAATCGATTTTAAACACAAGAATTTGTGGTACAACGCATGGCTGCCGAGATGAGAAATTTTTACTCGTCTCCGACTCCAGAAAGGAGCTTCTAGCCTTGTTGATAAATCCGCGTGTCTGCTTCCGATTCTCCGTCCTTTGTTATTTTGCTGCCAATACATGGACGTTTAAAGTGAGCGGCGTCAAATTTGATGTTCCAGTTCTAATCAATTTCGTCTTTGCTATGTTTATCTTCAAGACTACTTTCGCAGCATTTTCATTTAATCGTTCCAATTTCGGCTTTATGTGCAAAGATTCATATGTCATCCGCGTAGTCGATGTCTCCGAGAAAGTCGTTTATGCCCCAGCGTATGCCATAGGTTGCCTCAGCATTAGCTGCTTCTAATACGAAGTCTAATAAAATTAACAAGTAAAAGCGTGCTAAGTTCGGCCGGGCCGAATCTTATATACCCTCCACCGTGGATCGCATTTGTCGAGTTCTTTACCCGGCATCTCTTCTTAGGCAAAAAAGGATATAAGAAAAGAGTTGCTCTGCTATTAAAACGATATCAAGATATGGTCCGGTTCGGACCACAATTAAATAATATGTTGGAGACCTGTGTAAAATTTCAGCCAATTCGTATAAGAATTGCGCCCATTGAGGCTCACGAAATAAAATAGAGAGAACGATTTATATGGGATCTGAATCGGGCTATAGACCGATTCAGAACATAATAAACATGTTTGTTGATGGTCATGAGAGGATCCGTCGTACAAAATTTCAGGCATATCGGATAATAATTGCGACCTCTAGGGGTCAAGAAGTCAAGATCCCAGATCGGTTTATATGGCAGCTATATCAGGTTATGAACCGATTTAAACCATACTTGGCAAAGTTGTTGGGTATCATAACAAAACACGTCGTGCAAAATTTCATCCCAATCGGATAAGAATTGCGCCCTCTAGAGGCTCAAGAAGTCAAGACCCAAGATCGGTTTATATGGCAGCTATATCAGGTTATGAACCGATTTGAACTATACTTGGCAAAGTTGTTGGATATCATAGCAAAACACGTCGTGCAAAATTTCATTCCAATCGGATAAGAATTGCGCACTCTAGAGGCTCAAGAAATCAAGACCCAAGATCGGTTTATATGGCAGCTTAATCAAAACATGGACCGATATGGCCCATTTACAATACCAACTGACCTACACTAATAAGAAGTATTTGTGCAAAATTTCAAGCGGCTAGCTTTACTCCTTCGGAAGTTAGCGTGCTTTCGACAGACAGACGGACGGACGGACAGACGGACGGACATGGCTAGATCGACATAAAATTTCACGACGATCAAGAATATATATACTTTATGGGGTCTCAGACGAATATTTCAAGTAGTTACAAACAGAATGACGAAATTAGTATACCCCCATCTTATGGTGGAGGGTATAAAAATAGCGTTGGCTAGAGGATACAGAAATGATTTAGTCCTTTATCGATCCAAAATGTCGGCTTTCTTTTCCGTTGAAGCGGACTGAAAACATTTCTATTTCTTCCTAATTAATCTCACGATCTTTTCTGGGAAGTCCTTATTCAACAGCGTATAGGTGTGTATTAAGTTCTGCAGATGGTTCAATGCTTATACACAGGGAGTTAAAGTAGTCGGCACAAGTGCGTCCTAGCCGAAAAGGAGAAAAGAAGAATACTTGCCATCACTATATATATTGCGTTTAGCAATGTAATCCCCCTCCAGTTTTTATACTGGGTGAGGTCACCCTTCTTTGGGATTGTGACCATGATCTCTTTCTTCCATTCCGAGGGGATAGCGTTTGTATATCCGATTATTGGGGTGATCGCTTGAGCTATGGCATGTTCCCCATACCGCAACAGTTCAGCAGGTATGTTATCAAGGCCGGCTGATTTGCCGTTTTTGAGTGAAACCAGAACGGTTTTAATTTCTTCGCAGGTGGGCAATTAATTTTTTTACCCTCTACCATAGGATGGGGTATACTAATTTCGTCATTCCGTTTGTAACACCTCGAAATAAATTATATATACTCTTGATCGTCATTATATTTTAAGTCGATCTAGCCATGTCCCCCTGTCCGTTCAGCCGTCCGTCCATCTGTCTGTCGAAAGCACGCTAACTTCCGTAGGAGTAAACCTAGGTGCTTGAAATAGTGCACAAATATTTCTGATCTGTGTAGGTCGGTTGGGATTGTAAATAGGCAATATCACTATATGTTTTGATATAGCTGCCATATAAACTCATCTTGAACCTTGATTTCTTAAGCATCTAGAGGGCGCAATTCTTGTCCGATTTGGCTGAAATTTTGAATGTTTTTATCGACTTCCAACAACTTAATATGGTTCAAAACGGTATATACCCTGATATAGCCGCAACATATAACGATCTTAGATCTTGATTTCTTGAGTCACTAGAGGACGCAATTCTCATCCGATTTGGCTACAATTTTGTACAACGGCTTCTCTCATGCACCACTACGATGGTACAGGGTATTATAACTTAGTGCATTTGTTTGTAACAGCCAGAAGGAAGTGAGACAGAACCATTGATAAGTATACCGATCGACTCACAATTCTGATTCGATTTGGCTATGTCCGTCTGTCCATGTTAAATTGTCCGTCCGTCTGTGTGCTGAAATCACTCTACAGTCTTTAAAAATGAAGATATTGAGCAGAAACGCTGCACAGAATCTTTTTTGTCCATAGGCAAGTTGAGTTGGAAGATATGCTATATCGGACTACATCTTGATATAACCCCCATATAGACCGATCTGCCGATTTAAGTCCATAGGCCCATAAAAGCCACATCTATTATCCGAAATTGAGCCTTTTTAGGCCACCCGACATCTTTCTCCAACTTGGCCAAGATCGGTCGAGATTTGAGTATAGGTGCCATATAGTCCGATCTCTTTTTTCCACACAAAAAGTTTTAATGAATATTTTCAACAACATTTCAATTAATTTTTATACCCTCCACCATAAGATGGGGGGTATACTAATTTCGTCATTCTGTTTGTAACTACTTGAAATATTCGTCTGAGACCCCATAAAGTATATATATTCTTGATCGTCGCGACATTTTATGTCGATCTAGCCATGTCCGTCCGTCTGTCCGTCCGTCCGTCCGTCCGTCCGCCCGTCCGTCTGTCTGTCGAAAGCACGCTAACTTCCGAAGGAGTAAAGCTAGCCGCTTGAAATTTTGCACAAATACTTCTTATTAGTGTAGGTCGGTTGGTATTGTAAATGGGCCATATCGGTCCATGTTTTGATATAGCTGCCATATAAACCGATCTAGGGTCTTGACTTCTTGAGCCTCTAGAGTGCGCAATTCTTATCCGATCAGAATGAAATTTTGCACGACGTGTTTTGTTATGATATCCAACAACTGTGCCAAGTATGGTTCAAATCGGTATATAACCTGATATAGCTGCCATATAAACCGATCTTGGGTCTTGAATTCTTGAGCCTCTAGCGTGCGCAATTCTTATCCGATCAAAATGAAATTTTGCACGACGTGTTTTGTTATGATATCCAACAACTGTGCCAAGTATGGTTTAAATCGGTCCATAACCTGATATAGCTGCCATATAAACCGATCTTAAGTCTTGACTTCTTGAGCCTCTAGAGGGCGCGATTCTTATCCGATCAAAATGAAATTTTGAACGACGTGTTTTGTTATGATATCCAACAACTGTGCCATGTATGGTTTAAATCGGTCCATAACATGATATAGCTGCCATATAAACCGATCTTGGGTCTTGACTTCTTGAGCCTCTAGAGGGCACAATTCTTATCCGATTTTAATGAGTTTTTGCACGAAGTATTTCGTCATGATATCCAACAACTATGCCAAGTATGGTTGAAATCGGTCCATAACCTGATATAGCTGTCATATAAACAGACTTGACTTCTTGAGCTTCTAGAGGGCGCAATTCCTATCCGATTTGGCTGAAATTTTGCATGACGTATTTTATTTTTACTTTCAAAAACTGTGTCAAATAAGGTTCAAATCGGTTCATAACCTGATATAGCTGCCATATAAACCGATCTGGGATCTTGACTTCTTGACCCCTAGAGGTCGCAATTATTATCCGATATGCCTGACATTTTGTACGACGGATCCTCTCATGACCATCAACAAACGTGTTTATTATGTTCTGAATCGGTCTATAGCCCGATACAGATCCCATATAAATCGTTCTCTCTATTTTACTTCGTGAGCCCCAATGTGCGCAATTCTTATACGAATTGGGTGAAATTTTACACAGGTCTCCAACATATAATTTAATTGTGGTCCGAACCGGACCATATCTTGATATCGTTTTAATAGCAGAGCAACTCTTTTCTTATATCCTTTTTAGCCTAAGAAGAGATGCCGGGAAAAGAACTCGACAAATGCGATCCATGGTGGAGGGTATATAAGATTCGGCCCGGCCGAACTTAGCACGCTTTTACTTGCTTTTGCCTAAGAAGAGATGCCGGGAAAAGAACTCGACAAATGCGATCCATGGTGGAGGGTATATAAGATTCGGCCCGGCCGAACTTAGCACGCTTTTACTTGTTTTAAACAAAATGGTAACGGAAGTGTTCCTCAAGAATTTTTCAAGGAAATCTTTTTAAAAAAAAAAAAACTTTTAATAAACCAGTGAGGAAAGGCAAAAGTCGGGCAGTGCCGACTTTATAAAACCCTAAAGGTACATAGTGGGAGCTATATCTAATTCCGAACCAATTTAGATCTGAACCGATTTCTATGAAATTCATCTGTAACATTGAGAGTCATAAACAAGTAAAAGCGTGCTAAGTTCGGCCGGGCCGAATCTTATATACCCTCCACCATGGATCGCATTTGTCGAGTTCTTTTCCCGGCATCTCTTCTTAGGCAAAAAAGGATATAAGAAAAGAGTTGCTCTGCTATTAAAACGATATCAAGATATGGTCCTGTTCGGACCACATTTAAATTATATGTTGGAGACCTGTGTAAAATTTCAGCCAATTCGTATAAGAATTGCGCCCATTGAGGCTCACGAAATAAAATAGAGAGAACGATTTATATGGGATCTGAATCGGGCTATAGACCGATTCAGAACATAATAAACATGTTTGTTGATGGTCATGAGAGGATCCGTCGTACAAAATTTCAGGTAAATCGGATAATAATTTCGACCTCTATGGGCTCAAGAAGTCAAGATCCCAGATCGGTTTATATGACAGCTATATCAGGTTATGGACCGATTTGAATCATACTTGGCACAATTGTTGGATATCGTAACAAAACACGTCGTGCAAAATTTCATTCCAATCGGATAAGAATTGCGCACTCTAGAGGCTCAAGAAGTCAAGACTCCCGATCGGTTTATATGGCAGCTATATCAAGTTATTAACCGATTTGAACCATACTTGGCACAGTTGTTGGATATCATAACAAAACACGTCGTGCAAAATTTCATTCCAATCGGATAAGAATTGCGCACTCTATAGGCTCAAGAAGTCAAGACTCCCGATCGGTTTATATGGCAGCTATATCAGGTTATGAACCGATTTGAACCATACTTGGCACAGTTGTTGGATATCATAACAAAACACGTCGTGCAAAATTTCATTCCAATCGGATAAGAATTGCGCTCTCTAGAATCTCAAGAAGTCAAGACCCAAGATCGGTTTATAGGGCAGCTATATCAGGTTATGGACCGATTTGAACCATACTTGGCACAGTTGTTGGATATCATAACAAAATACTACGTGCCAAAATTCATTCAAATTGGATTAGAATTGCGCCCTCTAGAGGCTCAAGAAGTCAAGATCCCAGATCGGTTTATATGACAGCTATATAAGGTTATGGACCGATTTAAACCATATTTGGCACAGTTGTTGGATATCATAACGAAACACGTCGTGCAAAATTTCATTCCAATCGGATAAGAATTGCGCTCTCTAGAATCTCAAGAAGTCAAGACCCAAGATCGGTTTATAGGGCAGCTATATCAGGTTATGGACCGATTTGAACCATACTTGGCACAGTTGTTGGATATCATAACAAAACAAGTCGTGCAAAATGTCATTTCAATCGGATAAGAATTGCGCACTCTAGATGCTCAAGAAGTCAAGACCCAAGATCGGTTTATATGGCAGCTATATCAAAACATGGACCGATATGGCCCATTTACAATACCAACCGACCTACACTAATAAGAAGTATTTGTGCAAAATTTCAAGCGGGTAGCTTTACTCCTTCGGAAGTTAGCGTGCTTTCGACAGACAGACGGACGGACGGACGGACGGACGGACGGACGGACGGACAGACGGACGGACATGGCTAGATCGACATAAAATTTCACGACGATCAAGAATATATATACTTTATGGGGTCTCAGACGAATATTTCGAGTAGTTACAAACAGAATGACGAAATTAGTATACCCCCCATCTTATGGTGGAGGGTATAAAAAATCCTTCAAGCCTAATTTCGAGAAAATTGGTTACCAATTGAGCACTTTATTTATCACCATGTTAATTGGAAATTGCCTTAGATTTTCTAAATCCGATCTCGTTTATAACCCTCCATTTCCCTGTCGTGTTTAATTCCGAATTATATTTGGATGAATAATATCTTTATTTTGTATCATTAATGAATGCATTAACTCTATTTCTTGCCGTGCGAAATTCCTCATGAAGTTCAGGCGTTTTAAAACGTTTCCATCTGGAGAAGGCTTGGTCCCTATAACGAATAAAATTCCAAATAGTGGAATTAAACCAAGGCTTAGTATTCGATTTCTTCATCTTAGTCCGAATGGGGACTATTGCATCATCGATATGTCTAATGTTATCTTGAAGAAAGCTACAATTCTCATCGACAGATATAAGATCATATATCCCATTCCAATAGACTTCCTGAATCCTTTCATCTATTTCAGAATTGTCACAATTTTTGAAATCGCGGTCATAAAGCGAAATATTATAAGTATCATTCACAAAAGAACATATCCAAAAGCGTATTAACAGTTGACGAAAACTGAGTTTCTAGAATTTGTAGATTATATCCCAATGCTATGGTCTCTAAGACGTTATGAATTAGAATCAAATCTATTGTATTGTTTGACCAATCAACATTTTTTTCAAGTTAGATAAAAAATCTACGAATATATGTACCGTTTGATCGTCAGGATTAGATTTTAATCGGAATTAATTCGGCTTTTAATGTGTTCCCTGAATACAAGGAATATGAAGTCTTTATTCGACTTCGGACTCCTTCAAGTCAATAATGTATATAACTCATTTGGTTAATTACCGGGTTTGTTGACGGCAGTCCTCTGGCCTTCACTCCCAAATCGTCTGATTTTTCATTCCCCCTTACTCCACTATGGCCCGACACCCAAACGATGGGCATCGTGCCTTTCTCATAGAAGGCATTAATCTCCTTTTTACACTCCAAAACTGTTCGTGACTTTCCCGTTCTGGTTGTTATTGACCTTATGGCCAGTGTACTTTCCGTAAAGATGTTAACATTCGACGTCCTCGCGTTGGCACCACACGCATTCCGTGATTGCGCGGATCTCCACCTGCAGAACCGTATTATGGTCGGGCATTCTAAAACAGATCTCAGTCCCTGGATTCTCAATGTAGACCCCAATGCCAGCTCTGTTCTCTAGCTCCGATCTATCCTTGTCAATCCAAAACGGTGCCGCTGGCAGCAGTGCCCCGCACTCGACCTCAATTGTTGTCTTAGGGATCCGATTGGAAACCTCTTTTATTTCTTCCAGGTTTACTATCGTCGTCTCGAAACACCGCGATGGTATGATCTGCTCCTATTCTCTATACATTCTCCCATCGCATCGCTCCAGTGTCCTAGTGGGCGTATTCCTCATCGGTCCGAACATTGTTAAAAGCCCCCTCGTGCCAGTGTGTACGTCTTGGCATCGAAGGAATCTACTATTTTATGCAAAACCTCGTGTAGGATAGTCTCCACCAACCTTCCCTTTACATAGGCATGCTGTTTGTGTAAGTAGTTCGGTGGATTCGATACTCTTTATCATGTTATCCACAATGTGTTCCATGATTTTGAGTAGAAAGGACGAAAGGCTTATAGGCCCGAAGGCTTTTGATGTCGCATAACTTGCCTTGCCGGGAATGGGTATAAATACCATCCTTGCCTCCTGCCAGGCTTTCGGAGTACAGGCAAGTTCTAAACACGCTGTGAAAATACGGGTCAGATTGGGCGCCAGCTATTCCCCCTCATTCTGTAGTAACGCCGGAAATATTCCATCAGGTCCGGGTGACTTAAATGGTTTGAAGCTCCACAAGGCCTCCGTTGTCTCGAATTTCGAGAAAATTCGTTAACAAATGAGCCCTTCTTTGCAATACTTGTCCAAATCGGTCGAACATATATATGGGAGCAGTTCATGACCAAATATGAACCAATTTTAACGATGTTCACAAATTAACATGGACAGACAGGCGGACACAGCTAAATCGAATCAGAAAGTGATTCTTAATCGATTGGTCTATCTCTTTTCCTTCTGGTTGTTGCAAACAAATGCACTATTTTATAATACTACAGTAGTGGTATAGGGTATAAAAAGATTCTATCATGTCCAAACTGAAACGTTACTAGACGACATGGGAGTGAGAGCAGAGACAACGAAGGCCTTGTGGAGATTCAAACCATTTAAGTCACCCGGAACTGATGGAATATTTCCGGCGTTACTACGGAATGAGGTGGAATAGCTGGCGTCCCATCTGGCCCGTACTTTCACAGCGTGCCTGGCAGGAGGCAAGGTTGGTATTTTTACCCATTCCCGGCAAGGAAAGTTATGCGACTTAAAAAGACTTCGGGCCTATAAGCCTTACGTCCTTTCTACTTAAAACCATGGAACGTATTGTGGATAACATGATAAAGAGTAGAAAATCCAGCGAACTGCTTTAATACAAACAGCATGCCTATGTAAAGGGAAGGTTGGTGGAGACTGTCCTGCACGAGGTTTTGCATAAAATAGTAGAATCCTTCGATGCCAAGACGTACAAACTGGCACGAGGGGGCTTTTAACAATGTACGGACCGATGAGGAACACGCCCACTAGGGCACTGGAGCTATGAGGCTTAAGACGATGGGAGAATGCATAGAGAATAGGAGCAGGTCATACCATCGCGGTATTATCGCGGCGACGATAGGAAACCTGGAAGGAATGGAAGAGGTTTCCGATCGGATCCCTGAGACTTCACTTTAGGTCGAGTACGGGGCATTGCTGCCAGCGGCACAGTCTTGGATTGACGGAACCGTAGTGTTGTCATCTGGAAGATCATGATACAAGGATAGATCAAAGCTAGAGAACAGAGTTGGCAGTGGGGTCTACATTGAGAATCCAGGGACTGAGATCTGTTTTAGAATGCCGGACCAAAATACGGTTCTGCAGGTGGGGATCCGCGCGACCGAGGAATGCGTGTGGTGGTGTGGTGCTAACGCGAGAACGTCGAGTGTGAACATCTTTACGGAAAGTACACTGGCCATAAGGTCAATAACAACCAGGACGGGAAAGCCACGAACAGTTTTGGAGTGTAAAAAGGAGATTAATGCCTTCTATGAAAATGGCACGATCCCCATCGTTTGGGTGCCGGGCCATAGCGGAGTAGGGGGGAATGAAAAATCGGACGATTTGGCAGTGAAGGCCAGAGGACTGCCGTCAACAAACTTGGTTAGCCCGAAGCCTTTCTGGTCGACGCAGTCCGTGTTAAGAGCGTGGGCGAAACGGTCGGCAGGACGAAGAAAATCCTATGGGGAGATTTGGATTGCGAGAAGACGAGTCTATTACTGAAAGGAAGCAACCAGGAGGTCAGTAGAGCTTCCGGTATCATAGCAGGACACATAGGACTACGAGTTCACTTATATAAAATCGGTGCGACAGTTGATACCATTTGTAGGACATGCGGGGAAGCATTTCCTTTGTCATTGACCAGCTTTTGCCGCTTACAAGCACCAGCACTTTGCTGGGGACAGAATAGCACACTTACACCAACTATGGGGTATAGTATGGAAAAAATTTGAGATTTTGTAAGTAGCACGGTATTCCTGATATAAATTTTCTCTTTCGAGGTTAGTTTTTATGCCCACCACCATAGGATGGCGTATACTAAGCAAGTCATTATGTTTGTAACACCTCGAAATATTCATTTAAGACAACATAAAGTATTTATATTCTTGATCGTCTCGACCCTCTGAGTCAGTCTAACCATGTGCATCCGTTCGTTTGTCCATCCGTCCTTCCGTCTGTCGAAATCACGACAGCGGTCCAACGCGTAAAGCTATCCGCACAGTAATACTAATAAAGGTCGTTGGGGACTGCAAATGGGCCATATCAGAGTTACATATAGCTTTCACACAAACCGATCTCCAGCTTTGACCTTTGAGCATCTGGAAGGCGCAATTGTTGTCTGATTTGGCTGATGTAGAGTTCTGTTATGACTTCCAACAACTGTACTTAGTACGGTCCAAATCGGTCTATAACCTGATATAGCTCTAATATAAACCGATCTTCCGATTTGACTTCTTGAGGTTTTGCAAGCCGCAATACCGCATGCAAGGTATTCTGTTACAACTTCCTACAACTGTATCAATTACGGTCCAAATCAGTGCGTAACCAGATATAGCTCCCATCAGATATAGCTCCCATCAATCCGATCTCTCGCTCTTCCTTGTTCGGTTAGCAGAAGCTTTAATTTGAATGATACTTATAATATTTCGCTCTATGACCGCGATTTCAAAAATTGTGACTATTCTGAATTAGATGAAAGGATTCAGGAAGTCTATTGGAATGGGATATATGATCTTATATCTGTCGATGCGAAATGTAGCTTTCTTCAAGATAACATTAGACATATCTATGATTCAACAGTCCCCATTCGGACTAAGATGAAGAAATCGGATACTAAGCCTTGGTTTAATTCCTTAGTCCAATAGGGACTAAGCCTACTCCAGATGGAAACGTTTTAAAACGCCTGAACTTCATGAGGAAGAAATAGAGTTAATGCACTCATTAGTGATGCAAAATAACGATATTATTCATCCAAATATAATTCGGAATTAAACACGACAGGGAAATGGAGGGTTATAAACGAGATCGGAATTAGAAAATCCAAGGCCTATTTCTAATTACCATGGTGATGAATTGAATTGAATGAAACTTTTGTTAATATTCCGATCTTAGATATAGACTCGAATTTTTACCAAGACTAATAGGCTTCCGGAAATTAAAAATATTGACTGCAGTTTTGAGTTTAGATGTGTATCGCACGACGAAGTTTTACATAATCGTAAAATAGTCAAGTCATATGCTATTGGTCTCGATAACATTGACCCAAGATTCATTAGAAGATTAGTTCCTTACTTTCTACCTTATTTTGCTCATATATTTAATTAAATTCTAATCTGCAGTGCATATCCGACTATTTGAAAAAGATCAAAAGTAATCCCAATCCCCACATCGAATAGTTATTTCCGTCCGATTTCTATATTATGTTAAATGTCCGAATATTCTATCATGAATCTTTGTTGTCCGATAGACAATTCGGGTTTCGTGCCCATCATAGTTGCGTTAGTGCATTAGTTAAAGTTTCGGAATCAACTAGAAGTGAAACTGATTATGTCAATGTTAGTTTTTTCGTCCTACTAAAGCATTCAAAGGCTTTCGACTCGGTTGATCGTCATAACTTATATATGAAGCTCAGAAGATTTTTCAATTTCAACGATACCTTTATCTAATTGGTTCAATCATATCTTAGTAGTCGGCAACAGTCAGTGTACGTATGGTATTCAATATCAGAGCCAATTGTAGTGCCCAAGGGAGTTCCACACGGCTCAATAATTTGTCCGCTCCTTGTTTCGCTCTACGCAAACGATCTTCCTACCCTGCTGGTCCATAGCCAAATCCTTATGTATGCTGATGACGTTTAATTATTTCTTAGCGGCTCTAGTAATAATGTTAGTGAATGCGTTGCAAAATTCATAAGTGGGCTACAGCAAATGGTTTATTTCTTAACCCCCAAAAATGGAAAGTGATTGTTATTCAAAATAATAAAAGATTTAGTTTGCGAGACCTGGATATCACTATAAATCAAGAAAAAATTGGCATTGTGTCTAGTTCTAAGAATTTAGGTGTCATTTTTGACAGTTCTTTAACTTAGTCAAATCATATAAATGCTGTTGCCGGCCTGACATATACAAAGATAACGCACCCTTGTACACCAATCGAAATTTGAATTCTGTTAGCAAAGACATATTAAATTCCTAGTCTGATATATGGGTGTGAACTTTTTTCAAACTGCGATTCACTACTCCAACGAAAATTTAATGTAATATTCAGGACTCAACATGTTTCTCACTTCGCTACTTCCCTTTACGGGTGTAGCTTCGACAATCTACCTAGAACTAGATCTCTACTATTCTTACATAAAATTATTCGGAAGCAAACACCTAAATACCTCTATAACAATTAAATTATTGCCCGATCTGGTAGGGGTAGGAAACTTGTCCCTTCTAGAAGAAGGAGCCTTGTATCTGAATGGTAGTTTTATACAAGTACCATACGCCTTTGAAATACTCTTCCTCACAATATCCAAAACATCAAAAACGCGTCAATTTTAACAAGTAAAAATGCGTTTAGTTCGGCCTGGCCGAACTTTGGATACCCACCACCTCGGGTATATATGTAAACCATCTTTCATCAAAATTTGGTGAAAATTTCATACCTTATGTCCCATATCAGTTATTGTATATCAAAATAAGTTCCGATTTGGACCATATACTAATAAGTACACTAGCTATATCTAAAAATAAACCGATCTGAACTATATACGACAATGATGTCGGAAAGCCTAACATAAGTTACTTTGTCAAATTTCAGTGAAATCGGATTATAAATACGCCTTTTATGGGGTCAAGACTTTAAATCGAGATATCGGTCTACATGGCAGCTATATCCAAATCTGGACCGATTTGGGCCAAGTAGCATAAAAATGTCGAAGAGCCTAACACAAAGCAATGTCCCAAATTTCGGCGAAATCGGACAATTAATGTCGCTTTTATGGGCCCAAAACCTTAAGTCGAGAGATCGGTCTATATGGCAGCTATATTCAAATCTGGACCGACCTGGACAAAATTGAAGAAGGACGTGGAAGAGCCTAACTAAACTCACTGTCTCAAATTTCAGCGACATCGGACAATAAATGCGTCTTTTATGGCCCCAAAACCTAAAACCGAGAGATCGGTCTATATGGCAGCTATTTTAAAATCTGGATGGATCTGGGCAAAGTTGAAGAAGGACGTCGAAGAGCCCAACTAATCTCACTGTCTCAAATTTCAGCGACATCGGACAATAAATGATCATTTTATGTGTCCAAAACCATAAATCAAGAAATCGGTCTATATGGCAGCTATATCCAAATCTGAACCGATCTGGACCAAATTGACGAAGGATGTCCAGGGCCCTAACACAACTCACTGTCCCAAATTTCAGCAAAATCGGACAATAAGTGTGGCTTTTATGGGCCTAACACCATAAATCGGAGGATCGGTCTATATGGCAGCTATATCCAAATCTGAACCGGTCTGAGCCAAATTGACAAAGGATGTCGATTGGCTTTACACAATTCACTGTCCCGAATTTCATCAAAATCGGAAAATAAATGTGGCTTTTGTGGGCCTAGGGCCCTAAACCGGGGGATCGGTCTATATGGCAGCTATATCCAAATCTGAACCGATCTGGGTCAAATTAACGAAGGAAGTCGAAAGGTTTACACAACTCACAGTCCCAAATTTCAGCGAAATCGGATAATAAATGTGGCTTTTATGGGCCTTAGACCCTAAATCGGAGGATCGGTCTATATGGCAGCTATATCCAAATCTGAACCGATCTGAGCCAAATTGACGAAGGATGTCGAAGGGCCTAACACAACTTACTGCCCCAAATTTTAGCAAAATCGGATAATAAATGTGGCTTTTATGGGCCTACGACCCTAAATCGGCGGATCGGCCTATATGGGGGCTACATCAAGATATAGTCCGATATAGCCCATCTTCGAACTTAACCTGCTTATGGCCAAAAAAAGAATCTGTACAAAATCTCAGCTCAATACCTCTATTTTTAAAGACTGAAGCGTGATTTCAACAGACAGACGGACGGACATGTCTAGATCGTCTTAGATTTTTACGCTGATAAAGAATATATATACTTTATAGGGTCGGAAATGGATATTTCGATGTGTTGCAAACGGAATGACAAAATGAATATACCCCCATCCTTCGGTGGTGGGTATAAAAAAGGCCACGTTTTTCTTGGAAATTAGCTGTTTTAAAATTTAGTTTTTATACCCTCCACCATAAGATGGGGGGTATACTAAGTTCGTCATTCTGATTGTAACTACTCGAAATATTCGTCTGAGACCCCATAAAGTATATATATTCTTGATCGTCGTGAAATTTTATGTCGATCTAGCCATGTCCGTCCGTCTGTCCGTCCGTCCGTCCGTCTGTCTGTCGAAAGCACGCTAACTTCCGAAGGAGTAAAGCTAGGCGCTTGAAATTTTGCACAAATACTTCTTATTAGTGTAGGTCGGTTGGTATTGTAAATGGGCCATATCGGTCCATGTTTTGATATAGCTGCCATATAAACTGATCTTGGGTCTTGACTTCTTGAGCCTCTAGAGTGCGCATTTCTTATCCGATTGGGATGAAATTTTGCACGACGTGTTTTGTTATGATATACAACAACTGTGCTAAATATGGTTCAAATCGGTCCATAACCTGACATAGCTGCCATATAAACCGATCTTGGGTCTTGACTTCTTGAGCCTCTAGAGTGCGCAATTCTTATCCGATTGGAATGAAATTTAGCATGACGTGTTTTGTTACGATATCCAACAACTGTGCCAAGTATGGCTCAAATCGGTCCATAACCTGATATAGCTGCCATATAAACCGATCTTGGGTCTTGACTTCTTGAGCCTCTAGAGGGCGCAATTCCTATCCGATTTGAATGAATTTTGGCACGTAGTATTTTGCTATGATATCCAACAACTGTGCCAAATAAGGTTCAAATCGGTTCATAACCTGATATAGCTGTCATATAAACAGATCTGGGGACTTGACTTCTTGAGCTTCTTGTGGGCGCCGTTCCTATCCGATTTGGCTGAAATTTCGCAAGACGTTTTTTATTGTTACTTTCAACAACTATGTCAAATAAAGTACAAGTCGGTTCATAACCTGATATAGGTGCCATATAAACCGATCTGGAATCTTGACTTCTTGAGCCTCTAGAGGTCGCGATTATTATCCGATTTGCCTGAAATTTTGTACGACGGATTTTTTCATGACCATCAACATACGTGTTTATTATGGTCTGAATCGGTCCATAGCCCGATGCAGCTCCCATAGAAATCGATCTCTCTATTTTACTTTTTGAGCTCACAAAGAGCGCAATTCTTATTCGAATTGGCTGACATTTTACACAGGTCTCCAACATATAAATTAATTGTGGTCCAAACCGGACCATATCTTGATATCGCTCTAATAGCAGAGCAAATCTTTTCTTATATCCTGTTTTGCCTAAGAAGAGATGCCGGGAAAAGAACTCGACAAATGCGATCCATGGTGGAGGGTATATAAGATTCGGCCCGGCCGAACTTAGCACGCTTTTACTTGTTTTTATTTTCTTTTTATATAGCCGGACAAAATACAGCAATGGAATCTAAATAACGTTTCTAAAATTATAAAAATTTGACATAGAAGTCTTCAAGTAGTAATAAATTTAATGGGAATGGGTTTCAATGAGATAATTAATTATATTAAATTAGATATAACAAGTAAAAGCGTGCTAAGTTCGGCCGGGCCGAATCTTACATACCCTCCACCATAGATCACATTTGTCGAGTTCTTCTCCCGTTATCTCTTCTTAGGCAAAAAAGGATATAAGAAAAGATTTGCTCTGCTGTTAGAGCGATATGAAAGATATGGTCCGGTATAAAATTTCAGCCAATTCGAATAAAAATTGCGCCCTTTGGGGGCTCAAGAAGTAAAATGGAGAGATCAATTTATTTGGGAGCTGTATCGGGCTATAGACCCCCCATCTTATGGTGGAGGGTATAAAAACAATTAAAGAGGCATTAAAAGAGCTCGGGCCTAAATTTGGATACCCACCACCTTGCGTATATATGTAAACCCCCTTTCGTCAAAATCCGGTGAAAATTGGATAACTTATGCATCCAAATTCGGCACGGACATTGAGTGTTCTAATAAATATAAGCTTTTATGGCCTTCAGAACCTTTATCGGCAAATCGGTCTATATGGCAGCTATATCTAAATATAGTCCGATCTGAACCATATTTGGGTCAGATGTCGGGCCTTAAACTACCCACAGTTTCAAATTCGGACAAAAATAAATCAGACCCTTTATCGGCAGATCGGTCTATATAGCAGCTATATCCTAATATGGTACGATTTGGCTCGTTCAAAAACTAAACCAGCATGCATCAAAAAACGTATATGTGCCAAATTTCAGCTCAATATCTCAATTTTTAAAGATTACAACAGACGGACGGACAGACACACGAACATCGTTAAATAGTATTATATACCCCCTATCCTACGGTGGTGGGTATACAAATTATTAGGATGTTGGAAGTCTCTCTCTACATCCAAAATATGCGAACAAGTTGCCAAGAGAGGTGTAACAAGTAAAAGCGTGCTAAGTTAAGCTAGGCCGGATTTTGGGAACCCACCACCATGGATTCTGCTTAAAATGTGTACAAAATAAACTTAGTTGAAAAGCACAATTTTATTCTACATACAAAACTTCTGTCAAACCAGCAAAAATTAAAAATTTTGAGCTGAGTATTCTGTTCAGCTTTTCAAGCGGAATGCTGCTATAGTCCATATAAAACCAGTAAGGAATGGCAAAAATCGGGCGGAGCCAACTATATACTACCCTACACCTACCCTACAATTATAAATTCAGGCAATATATAAATATATATGTATATGAGAACTTTATCTAAATCTGAACCGACTTTCAAACAGATCGTTTGAAAATTGTTGTTACTACCGCCATATAAGCGCAAATCCGGCAATAAATATGTATGGGTGCTACTTCCAAATTTGAACCGATTTTGATGAAATCGCGCAGATATGTTAGAATCAGTAACAAAACAATCCTTGCCAAATTTTATGTGGATTGGTCGAAATTTGTTGTTACTACTGCCATATAAGAGCATATGAGACGATACATATATATATATCCAGTCTAAACCTATTTTGATTAAATCTTGCAGATATGTTAGTATAGTAGCAAAGATGTCCGTGGCAAATTTTGTGCAGATCTATTGAAAATTGTAGCTACTACGACCATTTAAGTTCAAATCGGCGTTATATATATGGGAGCTATATCTAAATCTGAACCTATTTTGATGAAATTTTGTAGATATGTTAAGCTTAGTAACAAAACAATCCGTGTCAGATTTTATGCAGATCGGTTGAAAATTATAGGTACATCAGCCATTTCAGTGCAAATCGGGCGATATATATAAGGGAGCTATATATTAATCTGAACAAAACAATTCGTGCCAAATTTTGTGCAGATCGGTTGAAAATTGTTGCTACTACGGCCATTTAAGTGCAAATCGGGCGATACATGTATATGGGAGCTATAGCTAAATCTGAACCGATATTGATGAAATCTTGCATATATGTTAAGATCAGTAACAAAATATTGGGTTGCCCAAAAAGTAATTGCGGATTTTTTAAAAGAAAGTAAATGCATTTTTAATAAAACTAAGAATGAACTTTAATCAAATATACTTTTTTTACACTTTTTTCTAAAGCAAGCTAAAAGTAACAGCTGATAACTGACAGAAGAAAGAATGCAATTACTGAGTCACAAGCTGTGAAAAAATTTGTCAACGCCGACTATATGAAAAATCCGCAATTACTTTTTGGGCAACCCAATAATTCGTGCCAAATTTTATGCAGATTGGTTGAAAATTGTAGCTACTACGGTTATTTAAGTGTAAATCGGGCAATACATATATTGTTGCCCAAAAAGTAATTGCGGATTTTTCATATAGTCGGCGTTGACAAATTTTTTCACAGCTTGTGACTCTGTAATTGCATTCTTTCTTCTGTCAGTTATCAGCTGTTACTTTTAGCTTGCTTTAGAAAAAAAGTGTAAAAAAGTATATTTGATTAAAGTTCATTCTAAGTTTTATTAAAAATGCATTTACTTTCTTTTAAAAAATCCGCAATTACTTTTTGGGCAACCAAATAATTGGGGGCTATATCTAAATCTGCACCAATTTTAACCAAAATCAATAGCGTTCGTCCCTGGGCCAAACAAGTGATATGTGCAAAATTTCGTTACGATTGAACAACAAATACGACCTGCACTTTGAATACTGCAATAGAATACATGGACTCACAGAGGGACATGGCTCAATCGAAGCAGAAAGTGATTATGAGTCGATCCGTATACTTATCAATGGGTCTAGCTCTTCTACTTCTTAGGCGAAAAAGTGGCACTCTGTTTATAGTGAGGAAAATGGCAACACTTGAAACTATTGCCGGCATCATTTTTGTTTGCTTTATTGGTTTCAATGGTTCGTTTTTCTTTATTTTTTTGAGAAAAAATATATAAAATAAAGAAAACAATAAGTGCAGATAAAAAAACATATTTTGGTATGGAAATAAAAACATTTGATTGCTGTCAAATTCCGTTCGCGGAGCAATTAAAAATTTAAGGGGCTATTCCGAAAGCAGAATAGAATACCAACCCTTGGAACCGAACAAGGATGATCGAGGGACTGGTTCACATGAGAACTATTTTAGGTTATAGACTGATTTGGGCCGTATTTGGTACTGTCATTGGAAGTTGTAATAGAACACCGCATGCAAAATTTCAGCCAAATCGGACAAAAATTAGAACGTCGAGACGATCAAGAAAATATTTTGTGTGGGGTCTTGGACGAATATTTCGTGGTCTTACATACAGAATGACTAGATCAGTATACCTCCATCCTATGGTGGTGGGTATAAAAAGTGCTCTTAAGAAATCTTCCTTCAGTCCGGTTGAACGACAAGGCCAAGGAGAGGTTGCAGGGGAATTTCCGCAAATAAGCATGGCATGTTGTACACTCATAGCAAAAAGTTTCCTGTAAATGGCAAACAGTGTCTGCTGAATATTATTAGTTAATTTTGCTGCTATTTTAGCAGTAGTTCTACTATTACAGCAGTAGCAGCAGGCTGACTGCTAAAAAAGCCTGTTGTTTGCTGACAATGACTGCTGCTTAGTTATGAAGGGGTTATTGGAAGAAAAAATAAAATGTGTCTCAGTGGATGTTTATAATCGACACTGAATATTGGCTATGGCAGAACATTTGTTCCACTAGCCGGACGTAGAATAGTGTTCCAAGTGCCTCGGTCTCATTCTAAATCTCTGACACTCATTCTAAATCTCAGACACCAAGTTTCGAGGTGTCTCCTACCACTTGATCTTTCCATCGGACTTTTGGTTTTCCCGGTTTTGATCGCCTTCAAAAGACATCTTTGCTGGAGCTTCTTCATCCATTCTGACAACATAACATGGCCGTTGTATTTCGATACGTGTAACTATGCTATCGTCGTCATACAGCTCGTGGTTCATACACCACCTATAATCTGTTTGCCAGTATTATTCTTCGTTTTATCTCAAAACTGGTGTCATTCGTTTCGGTTACGGCGGTCCCGAGGTAGATAAAATTGCTGACTATCTCAAAGTTGTGGTTCCCAACTTTTTCATTCTCTCTATCTGCTCGGTTGTACAAGGAGTTTTGGGAGTTGAAACCATCCATTTCGTCTTATCTCCATTTACTTCCAGACCCATTTTCACTAACTCTCTTTCCATTCTTCAAGACTGCAGTTACTACGCGTATAAGCAAGTGTCATCCTGCAGGGATACCAAACTCAGACATGGCTTGAAATATCTTTGAACGTAAAGGGGTGACGAAAACGGCTTTGAAGTCAACAAAGAGATGGTAGTTGTTGATTTGTTCTTCTCGGGTCTTATCCTGGATTTGGCTCAGAGTGAATATCTGGTTTAGGGTGGATTTACCAGGTCTAAATCCGCATTTATAGAGCCCAATTCTCTGATTGACTTTAGGTTTTAATCTTTCTCACAGTACGCTCGACAGTATCTTTTATGCAATGGGGAGGAGACATATTCCCCTCTATGCGTTCTTCTTGCCAGATTGCGCAGACAATGATTTGTTTTGAAAATGTTTTTTCCATATCCTCAGAATGCTATTTTTCTTTGTCTCTGACTGTCTATGACTCCTGTACATCTGAATTCGCTCACACTCACGTCTTTCCATTTCTTTTTTTTCTTCTGCGAAAAAGACTTTTCTCTTCTCTCCTTTTCTCCCGATACTTCTCCTTCATCTGGCGCGTCTACTGATTGCAGGGTTGCTTTATATGCCGCATTATTTGGCTTCAGTAGCATCTCGACACTCTTGGTCGTACAATCGGTTTCTTGGGGGAGGCTTCCGGTACCCAAGTACGGATATCGCGGCATGGAGTGGACAATGGTTTGCCACTGCGCCATTAAATCATTGGAACAAGGAGTGCTTTCGTCAAGCCCTTGGGTCAGTCGAGTGGAGTATGCCGTTGGAATCTGTTGTGTTTGCAGCTTTTCAATGTCCAGCTTCCGTGCAGTGTCAGGTCGTAGTTTCCTTGCCATGTTCCTTGCTGCAACAAGGTAATGATCTGAATCAATATTCGCTTCACGGATCTATCGTACATTTAATATGCTGAATGAATGCCTTCCATCTATCACAACGCGATCAATTTGGTTCCTCGTGTTTGGATCGGGTGACAGTCATGTGGCTTTGTGAATATTTTTACGTTGAAATCTAGTGCTACTAACTTCCATGTTTTTTGTCGTGGCGAAATCTATGAGCCTCAACCCATTACTGGACAATATCTCGTGGAGGCTAAACATTCTGACTGTTGGTCCAAAGATGTCTTCCCTCCCTATCTTCGCATTAAAATCTCCCAGAACGATTTTAATATCATGTGCTGGGGAGCGGTCAGATTATCTCTCTAGGCACTCGTAGAAAATATCGTTGGTCTGCTCGTCCTTGTTTTCCGTCGGGGCATGGGCACAAACATGGTTGATGTTGAAGAATTTGGCTTTTTTTGGGGATTGTTGCTATCCACTCATCCACCGAAGTAAAGTTGGAGACAAGGTGTTTCAGTCTCCGACTAACCACAAATCCACAGCCAAATTCATGCTTCGTGTTATATAGCTGCCATAACACGAAGCAGAAGAAGAAGTTTAGTTCGTCACCGTTTGGTGTTCTAGTGACGCACTTCCGGGAAGGCGGTAATATCTGTCTTGTACTTCTCTAATTCATCCGCCAGCGCGTATACTGCTCCCCCTCTATAGAGAGTGCGGACATTCCAGGTGCAGATCCGCAAATCATGGTCATTTTTATACCCACCATGGAAGGATGGGGGTATACCCATTTTGTCATTCCGTTTGCAACACATCGAAATATCCATTTCCGACCCTATAAAGTATATATATTTTTGATCAGCGTGAAAATCTAAGACGATCTAGACATGTCTCTCCGTCTGTCTGTTGAAATCATGCTACAGTCTTTAAAAATAGAGATATTGAGCTGAAATTTTGCACAGGTTCTTTTCTTGTCCATAAGTAAGTTAAGTTCGAAGATGGGATATTTTGGACTATACCTTGATATAGCCCCCATATAGACCGATCGGCCGATTTAGGGTGTAAGGCCCTTAAAAACCACATTTATTATCCGATTTAGCTGAAATTTAGGACATTGAGTTGCCTAAGGGCCTAACCTTCGACATCCTTCGCCAATTTGTCCCAGATCGGTCCACATTTGGATATAGCTGCCATATAGACCGATCCTCCAATTTATGGTCTTAGGCCCATAAAAGCCTCATTTATTTACCGATTTTGCTGAAATTTGGGACAGTAGTTGTCTTGTGTGATCGGTTCAGATTTGGATATAGCTGTCATATAGACCGATCTCTCGTTTTATAGTCTCGGCCCCATGAAAGGTGCATTTATAATCCGATTTCATTGAAATTTGACACAGTGACTTATGTTAGGTTTTTCGACATCTGTGTCGTATATGGTTCAGATCGGTTTATTTTTAGATATAGCTACTAAAAAGACCAATATTTTGTTATACACAATTGAACAATGACTTGTACTTATTAGTATTTGGGCCAAATCCGAACATATTTCGATATAACTGCTATGGGACATAAGGTATGTAATTTTCACTAGATTTTGATGGAAGGTGGTTTACATATATACCCGAGGTGGTGGGTATCCAAAGTTCGGCCCGGCCGAACTTAACGCCTTTTTAATTGTTTCCGTTTGCGTTGGTCGACAACGTTAGGAAGGTCCGTTTTTACTATTCTTTTGTTTCTCATAGTGGTTCTCATAGTTTTCCGGGGGCGGGTTACTGGCCCAGCGCCCCAACCGAATGGGTTTTGTGGGATCGCACATGTATCCCTCATTGTAGCGAGCTGCTTGCTCCAAGATTCGACGCTCGCCTCCAGCCGCCCCTAACCTGAGAACAGACGAACAGTTGGCCATTGATTATTTTAAAGGCGCTCTTAACTCGCCTTATCACCTCGAGTATCATTGGCACTCAATATTTAAGTAAGAGCCAGTGCCACCTGACTGCTCAATGAGACTCTTCTCGAAAATCGCTTACTGCCAGCGGCCGCATTTGCAGTTACTCCGCATAAAAACTGAACTTTCCACTATCCGCAACCTGTGGTAGCTTTCAGCTAAGTTTCCCGTGATAACGATGGACACCAAACAAAGTGGAGCTGAAAGTTCCAGCCTGGGTGGTGCTCATAGTTTTCCCGTGTTTGCCGGGCATTGGTGGACATTGGTGACATTTCGAATTGTCGCTGAGCTCGCTCGCATTTTTTGTTATTGGTCTACCAATATGTTCACTCAAACAAAATTGTTATTCAAAACAGCAAAAATGTTTGCTAAAACAACAGTTTTTGTCTGATGAAAATGGGAAAGCATACATTACTGCTGTTTCAGCAAACACTGGGCTGCTATATTGGCACTGCTGTTTTAACTAACGAAATCTGCTGTTTTGAATACACAAGTCTGCTGAAAAATTTTTGTATGTTCCTTTTTATGGTTGCCTGTTAATTGTTTTGACTAGTTTAGGCACTTCTTAGAATTTTTAAGAAATTTTGTTGGAAGAGATGGAATATTACTGTAAAGAAGGTAAAGAATGAAGCAAGGTTCATCCATTGGAATACATTTCGACTGGCATGACCTTTTATATCTAAATTTAAAGAAAAACGATTATGGAAAGAATACATTTAATGGTGATTATAAACATCCACTGAGAAACATATTAACATTTGTATTATGTTTTCAGCAAAAAACAGACTTTTCAGCAGCAGGCCTGCTGTTCTGGAATTGCAGAACTACTGTTGTAATAGCAGAAATACTGCTGTAATAGCAGCAAAGTGAACTACTAATAATATTCAGCAGATAGTGTGTGTTGTTTTCAGCAAACTTTTTTCTATGAGTGTACATGACTGACATGGTCTTATTTTTCTAAATGTAAAGAACAAAGATTATGGAAATTTTACATTCAGTGGCGATTATAAACATCCACTAGATACACATTTACATTTGTATTTTATTTTTATACCCTCCACCATAAGATGGGGGGTATACTAATTTCGTCATTCTGTTTGTAACTACTCGAAATATTCGTCTGAGACCCCATAAAGTACATATATTCTTGATCGTCGTGACATTTTATGTCGATCTAGCCATGTCCGTCCGTCTGTCCGTCCGTCCGTCCGTCCGTCTGTCTGTCGAAAGCACGCTAACTTCCGAAGGAGTAAAGCTAGCCGCTTGAAATTTTGCACAAATACTTCTTAATAGTGTAGAACGGTTGGTATTGTAAATGGGCCATATCGGTCCATGTTTTGATATAGCTGCCATATAAACCGATCTTGGGTCTTGACTTCTTGAGCCTCTAGAGTGCGCAATTCTTATCCGATTGGAACGAAATTTTGCACGACGTGTTTTGCTATCATATTCAACTACTGTGCCAAGTATAGTTCACATCGGTCCATAACCTCATATAGCTGCCATATAAACCGATCTTGGGTCTTGACTTCTTGAGCCTCTAGCTTGCGCAATTCTTATCCGATCAGAATGAAATTTCGCACAACGTGTTTTGTTATGATATCCAACAACTGTGCCAAGTATGGTTCAAATCGGTTCATAACCTGATATAGCTGCCATATAAACCGATCTTGGGTCTTGACTTTTTGAGCCTCTAGGGGGCGCAATTCTTATCCGAATGGAATGGAATTTCGCACGACGTCTTTTGTTATGATACCCAACAACTATGCCAAGTATGGTTTAAATCGGTCCATAACCTGATATAGCTGCCATATAAACCGATCATGGGTCTTGACTTCTTGAGCCTCTAGAGGGCACAATTCTTATCCGATTTGAATGAATTTTTGCACGAAGTATTTCGTTATGATATCCAACAACTATGTCAAGTATGGTTGAAATCGGTCCTTAACCTGATATAGCTGTGATATAAACAGATCTGGGGATTTGACGTCTTGAGCTTCTAGAGGGCGCAATTCCTATCCGATTTGGCTGAAATTTTGCATGACGTATTTTATTTTTACTTTCAACAACTGTGTCAAATAAGGTTCAAATCGGTTCATAACCTGATATAGCTGCCATATAAACCGATCTGGGATCTTGACTTCTTGACCCCTAGAGGTCGCAATTATTATCCGATATGCCTGAAATTTTGTACGACGGATCCTCTCATGACCATTATGGTCTGTATAGGTCTATAGCCCGATACAGATCCCATATAAATCGTTCTCTCTGTTTTACTTCGTGAGCCCCAATGGGCGCATTTCTTATACGAATTGGCTGAAATTTTACACAGGTCTCCAACATATAATTTAATTGTGGTCCGAACCGGTCCATATCTTGATATCGTTTTAATAGCAGAGCAACTCTTTTCTTATATCCTTTTTTGCCTAAGAAGAGATGCCGGGAAAAGAACTCGACAAATGCGATCGATGGTGGAGGGTATATAAGATTCGGCCCGGCCGAACTTAGCACGCTTTTACTTGTTTCTTCTAACATCCTCTGCATAATTAAGCAGCAGTCATTTTTAGCAAACAACTGACTCTTCAGCTCTGAAGTTGAAGAGCTACTGGTATAATATTGGGTTGCCCAAAAAGTAATTGCGGATTTTTCATATAGTCGGCGTTGACAAATTTTTTCACAGCTTGTGACTCTGTAATTGCATTCTTTCTTCTGTCAGTTATCAGCTGTTACTTTTAGCTTGCTTTAAAAAAACAGTGTAAAAAAAGTATATTTGATTAAAGTTCATTCTAAGTTTTATTAAAAATGCATTTACTTTCTTTTAAAAAATCCGCAATTACTTTTTGGGCAACCCAATAACAGAACTGCTAAAATAGCATCAAAATTAACCAATAATATTCAGCAGACAGTGTTTGCTATCTTCAGCAAACTTGCTTCTATGAGTGTCGCAGTGAGCAAAGAGTTCACAATCGTATATCAAACCTGGCTCTAAAAATTTCTTCGGTAGGTGATAACGTATGTCATACGGTGTGAGCGAGTGAGTAAGCTACAGTACCCGTACTTTCTCGTAAGTCCGTCGAACAACAGCATTGATGTGGTCTGTCCAGCTCAGAGAGTTGTTAAAGATCACCCCCAAATTCATATCGCTCTTACTCCTGTGTACTCTTCTATTTCTTAGGATTCAAATAAAGACCATTCACCTTGGCCCACTCACAAACATAGATGTGATCGTCACTAAGATTCCGAATACACTGATCAATGTCATCCATATGGCTGCTCAGGTGGAATTGCACGTCATCTGCATACATAAGTACTAGGCCGTAGACTAACTGAAGAGGAAGGTCGTTAGCATACATAGATAAAAGGAGTGGACTGACGACCCTTGGGGGACACACTTACTAACAACTAGTGATATGGAAACCGTGGACCCCGTATGTACCGATTGTGACCGATTCGTAAGGTTTGACATTATTTGTCTTGTTGATGTTGTAGAAAATTTTAAAAATTTACGAAGTTTAAAGCACAAGTTACGGTGAAGTTTAAAGCACAAGTTACGGTGAAGTTTAAAGCACAAGTTACGGTGAAGTTTAAAGCACAAGATCGAGTCGAAGGCCTTTGAGTGGCCAAGTAGTACCATAAAGCAGACCTTATTGTCATCAATATCGCTCCAAAATCATCAATATCGCACAAGATCAGAGTCGAAGGCCTTTGAGTGGTCAAGTAGTACCATAAAGCAGACCTTATTGTCATCAATATCGCTCCTTATATATTTCGAGACCCCGATAAAGGCGGAAATACAACTGTGGTCAGTGCGAAAACCTGATTGTATATCAGTTAACAACGATTCCTGTGAGAGATATTCGGACATGATTTTTTCAAAAACCTTGGAAAGGTAGCAAAAGATTCCTATAGGGCGAAACTCCATATTAGGTTAAGGCACAGGCACAATCCTTTCATGTTTCCTAGAAGTAGGAAATGTGCTCGAACCCAGCATCGTATTGAAAAGGTAGGTAAAATGTTGTAATAAGCGCGGTAGATGTATGTGTATAAACCTAGGATTAATCCCATCAGGTCCAACGGCGTTGGACTTAAACTGCGTAAAACATCTTAGCACTTCTTCATGGGTAACACATCGAAACTCAAAGTCACCGTCATCATGCAAGCCATCCACCACTCCATCATCACACCCATAAAATAAGGTCTGCCTGCAGCGTTGGTATATCAATGTATGTGTTGTTGAGCTTGTCCGCATCACCAACAGAGCAACAAGAAGCTATAGACTTCCCAACTCCTATATCAATAACCTTCCATTTGCTTTTAGAATCAATGGACAAACTGAATCGGTTATAATAGTATTCAGTCTTTGCTGAATCAATCCGTCTATTGGCATACCTTTTTGCAGCACGAAACTCCTCATAGCATTCCGGTACCTTACAGCGCTTCCACACCACCACCTTCTAATCTCAGAGTTAAACCTGGGCTTCGTACTCGAAGTGAATCTTTTATTCCTAATAAGAACTGAAGAAATTCCAGTTACCTATCAGCTGTAATTAGGTAGTAAGGCTCATTCCAATTTATCTCATGGAAATTATTTTCCGAAACTTCTTTAGAAAATATGTCTTTAAAGTTTTGTCTTTAGAAAAATAATTTGGAGGGCCCCGGGTCTGAGCCAAATTTTAACTCTATAGAATATTTTATTGAAATTTTCCATTCACAGGATATTTACTCACATTTTGCCTATGAACAAATATTTCGGGGAGGAGGAGATTTGTGTGTGTGTGTGTGTGTGTGTGTGTGTGTGTGTGTGTGTGTGTGTGTGTGTGTGTGTGTGTGTGAGGGGGTGGGAGGGGAGTGCAAGCCCCCTGCTTTGGCTACATCCCTGGCTGATATATATACCGATATCCCCCTATTTGAGTTCTTGGGACTGTTGCAGTTGTAAAAGTCGCATCTATTAAAGATTTCGCTGAAACTTGGCCCAATGAGTTGTTTTATACCGCTCGACGTCGTTAGTACAGTGTTTTGTTTGATCGGGTTATATTTGGAGATAGCTGCCATATATACCGATCTTCCGATTTAAGTTCTAAGTCCTATACAAGATGCATTTTTTAACATATTTCGCTGAAATTTGGCACAGTGATTCGATGAAGCTATGTTCGTCAGTCCATGTATTCTTGTAATCAAGGTACAGGTCGCAAAATTTTTCACAATTTACTTACTTGTTCCAAGGACAAACGATTTTGTTAAATATCGGTCTATATGGAAGCTATATCTAAATATCGTCCGATATTTACAATATCTAGGTCAGATGGCGGAAGGCTTAAAACAACTCACTGGTTCACATTTCAGTGAAATCGGGTAATAAATAAAGCTTTTATGGACTTCAGACCCATTATCGGGAGATCGGTCTATATGGCAGCTATATCTAAATATAGTCCGATCTAAGCCATATTTACGTCAGACGTTGGTAGGCCAAAACCTACGTATTACTTCAAATTTCAGTGATATCGGATAAAAAATAAAGTTATTATGGGCTTCAGACCCTTAATTGGTAGATCCGTCTATATGGTAGCAATATATGAAAATAGGTCGATCTAAATCATAACAAAGTCGGATATTGGGAGGCCTAAAACAACTCACTGGTTCAAATTTCAGCGAAATCGGGTGATAAAGAAAACTTTTATGGGCTTTAGACCCTTTATTGGCAGTGCGGTATATGTAGAAGCTATATCCAAGTATGGTCAGATTTTGCCCGTTCAAGATCTTAATCTGCGTGCAACAAAAAGAAGTATCTGTGCCAAATTTCAGCTCTATATCTCAATTTTTGAACGCTGTAGAGTGCATATCGCAATATAGTCCGATTTGAACCATATTTGAATTGGATTCCGGGAGGTTTAAAATTCTCATTTTTAAAAATTTCAGCAAAATCGGGTAATAAATAAAGCTTTTATGAACTTTAGACCCTTTATCGACAATTCGGTCTATATGCCAGCTATATCCAAATATGGTCCGATCTGAACCATATTTGAGTCAAATAGCGAGACTGTTTCAAATTTCAGCGAAAAAGGGTGATAAAAAAATGTTTATGGGCTTCAGACCCTTTATCGGCAGATCGGTCTATATAGCAGCTACATCCAAACAAGGTCAGATTAAGAATTTAACCTGCGTGCAGCAAAAATACGTTTTTGTGCCAATTTTCAGCTGAATATCTTAATTGAAGTCTGTAGAATGATTACAACAGACGGACGGACAGAACACGAACATCGTTGAATCGTCTTCGAAGTTTACGACAATCCGAAAGATATATACTTTGTAGGGTCGGAAATTGATATTTCGATGTATTGCAAACGGAATGACTAAATGAAAATACCCCCTATCCTATGTCGATGGGTATAAAAAGAGCAGGTAGACTCGGTGGTGTAGGGTATTATATAGTCGGCTGGTTTAATTTTTACCTTGCTGGACAGAGTGAGCCTGGGACCTGTTTCCGACTGCCGGACCATAATACGCCACTGTAGGTCAAAATGCGGGCGATCACGGAATGCCTGAGGTGGTATGGTGTTAACGCTAGGACGTTAAGTGTGAACATCTTTGCGGTAAGTAACAGGCCATCAGGGCACGATCCGCATTGTTTGGATGCTGAGCCATGGTGGAGTAAGGGGGAATGACAGAGTAGATGATTTCGCAGTGAAGGCCAGAGGACTGCCGTCAGTAATCTTTGTTTTTCCTAAGCCTGTCGGAGCGACGTAGTTCGAGTTAAGGGCGTAGCACTGTGGAACAGCGAAATTGCCAGTATGAAGACGAAAATTCTCTGGGGCAGATCTAACCTTACTTAACTTATTCTACTACGCTCTCTTAAATGTCACAAAAAGAAAAGGTCGTCGGATGGGCATCTGGCGAATTCAATGGTCACTGTAGGACTAAATGAAGTAAGGAATATGATTTTTATACCCTCCACCATAGGATGGGGGTAAACTAATCTCGTCATTCTGTTTGTAGCACCTCGAAATATGCGTCTGAGACACCATAAAGTATATATATTCTTTACCGTCATGACATTTTAAGTCGATCTAGCCATGTCCGTCTGTCTGTCCGTCCGTCTACTCTCTTACTTCTTTTACCATTCTTTGTTTACCCGAGGCTTGCGAGTACTTCCGAAATGTTTGCGTGTCCACTTCTGCAAAGCATCTCGCAAAATGTCTGCCTAGTAATAACTAATGGATAGCAGCCATTGGCCGTCACAGCTGCCCATATCAAAAATTGCTTCGGGTGCCCGTTCGTAGTCTTAAATACTTCTATGCGCATTAAGTTAAGTAAACATGATTTATGATTTATTCATTTGAGAACTGATCGATTGGAAAGTTTTTCTCGTCAGAGAAGAAGATGCTTGAAAATTCACCACGTTCGTATATGGACAGCTACACCTTCGCCTTTTCGATTCTATTTTTTGTTTTTACTTTGTAGTAAGGTCATGTGCATTTCGGCACTTAAAAAGCTTTACTTTGAGCTAGTTTTTCATTATATGTTGCATCCTTTGGCGGAATATTTCAGATCTTTAGCAATTTGATTGCCTCTACGTCGTGGATTTCGTTTAATTACAACCTTCGCTCTCCAAGCCATTTCAGATTTTGTTGCAGATTCTTTTGGACCGCCGTCATGGCGTTTGGCAACGCTATCAGTATCATTTGAACAATTGATGGTGCGATACACAAACATTTTGTTCATTTTGAGTTGTTTGAGTTCGTCAACAAAAGGCAACTATAAACCAATCACAATATTACTCTTGAACTTTATCATGAAGAGCTATCTTTTTAAATAAACTCAGTAACAAAAGCTTTTGGTGGCTTGTAAACAATGTAATGAGATGTCAGTAAAACAAACATCATGTATTTCTAGTTATTTCTGTTATTTCTAGTTTGACAGATATAGTGGGAACTTGGTAGCACTTCGCGTAATCTACCCTGTATTCCTAGGTATGTAGGCTTCTTCTTTTCATTTGAAGACAACAGCCATGACTGATGCCTTTAGCGGCAAAGGGTCTGGGTTTTATATGATTGTTGTTTGCCTTAGTTCTGTTTGGGATGGGATCGCTAAATGATCTCAGTCTTTTGGATGACAGCTGTACCGTGGGCGTCTAGCGTAGCATGGTCAGCTAATATTCCCCGGGAGGGAGGAGTCTCTCTTCTAATTGGCGAGAGTCTTGGGATCAATCCCACCAATCCTCTCAATAAATTTAAGAACAAGGCGGCTTTTAATATTCTACCACATCGAGGGGCCCTTGTTTTGACCAGTCTTTATCTCAAAACGCCAGTCTGGTGTTTTCGCCAGAAACCTCTGATAAGCAGTCGTCCGTCGGCTAATGGAGCCTTATGAAAATTCGACTCAACAGTCGAGGTTTCAGTAGAAGACAATGTGCTACTGGACTATAACACGAACTTATCTGTTGGGTGTTTTGAATTTTTTCTTAGCCTCTTCTTACTATTTATATCTGCCACAGAAACAGAAAATTGAGTACGACCACATATATCAACTTGAAAGCGTATTTAATACCAAATTAGCATATTGAACAGTAATGTGGTCATGGTTGAAATTATATTTTAGTAGATGAGACATGGTTGTATCGGACAGTGCTTGCCGACCGAACTGGGTGTCTTATACCCATAACCATTAAAACTTCGGCTCACAGAAGTGTCGTTCTGCTACAAAACGTCCGAACACAACTATAACAAGTAAGAGCGTGATAAGTTCGGCCGGGCCGAATCTTATATACCCTCCATCATGGATCGCATTTGTCGAGTTCTATGCACAGTATCTCTTTTTAGGCAAACAAAGAATATTGAATAAGAACTGTTGTCCTATTGGAGCTATATCAAGGTATAGTCCGATTCGGACTATAAATAAATTCTAAACATTCTAGAAGTCATTGTGTAATATTTCAGTTCATTCGGATATAAATTGCGCCTTGTAGGGGCTCTAGAAGCAAAATCGGGAGATAGGTATATATGGGAGCTGAATCAAGCTATAGATCGATTCAGGCCCTATTAGACGCGTACGTTGAAGGTCATGAGAGAAGTCGTTGTACAAAATTTCTGACAAATCGGATGATAATTGCGCCCTCTAGAGGGTCAAGAAGTCTAAATCCCAGATAGGTTTATATGGCAGCTATATCAGGTTATGTACCGATTTGCGCCATACTTAGCACAGTTGTTGAAAGTAATAACAAAGCACCTCATGCAAAATTTCAGTCAAATCGAGAATTGCACCCTCTAGAGACTCAAGAAGTCAAGACCCAAGATCGGTTAATATGACAGCTATATCAAAACATGGACAGATTTGGCCCATTTATAATCCCAACCAAGCGGCTAGGTTTACTCATTCGAAAGTTAGTGTGCCTTCGACAGACGGACGGGCGGACGGACATGGCTAGATCGACTTAAAATGACATGACGATCAAGGATATATATACTTTATGGGGTCTCAGACGCACATTTCGAGGTGTTACGAACAGAATGACGGAATTAGTATACCCCCATCCTATGGTGGAGTGTATAAAAATGAAGTCGCTTATCATAGAGCTTAATGTTTATCGTACAGCACTTATAGAAATGTGGGAAGTTCATTCCCTTAATGGAATGTTCGTGGACAAAATTGCATTTGCATCGTACGAAGAGATACATCGTACGCAATACAATACATCGAAATATTCATTTGTGACCCTACAAAATATGTTTTTGTAACTTGAGCATCCCTATTTTGTCCGAGCCTTCGTCAATTGTAATCACGGCCTTTGAAAAGCAAGACATTAAATGTTTGAAGTTAGGAATAATTCATCTCCATTTGAACCAGAGATCTTCACGCCTTGAAAGATGCGCCTTTGAGAAGAAAACTGTTAATTATTGAGCTAAAACTTTATTTGGTCCTTCTTCCCGTTCAAAACGTTCTTTCCTTAAATAGGTTTAAGTCAATTCTATTCATAAAATCCTTTCTCCCACTGTGCACCACAAAGCTGTGAAGAGAATACGAAAATATTCTCAGTATTCATACATAATAAACAATAAAGTGACAACAAAAAATCTTGCAAAGTATTCAGAGAAGCATTCACTGTGTACGAGTATGTTTCGAGGCAGTAATAGTAGTAATTTACCAACACTAAAACATGCAGCTCTATGTGCCTTTGCGTTCGACAGTTTTTAGTAACAAGCGTATCCTTATGGGTACATTAACAGTAGCCCCACAACAACACAAGAACTACACACTTAGAAAAACTTGCACACATGCTTAAACGCAACGGACGAACACACACATCCTTACGGAATATGAACCGTTTTGGAGTGCGTTGAGGATTATACGTAGATGTCTGTGTTTCATACCAAAAGGGATTCACGTTTTTATAACGGTTACCATATTTGCGCAAAAGTCATCCTTTTGGTCTTCCTTCTTTACACTATGAAGCGCCAAAGGCCAGGGAATAAGTTAAGTTGAAAGTTTAGACACCACCTACTACGCCAATCACATTAAGCCAAACAAAGGGCCCTCACTTTGGTTAAGGGTACATATGTGTGGGAAGGGGATGTATTCTTTTTCGCAGGAAATGCTACAATGTTTGTTGTGCGGCCTATGTGGGTCTCAATTCGAGGTTTAAATATGGGTTAACAACGGCAATGGTGATATATAAAAAAAGGCTACAAGAGGAGAGAAGAGTTAGTAACATATCCCCCCTGTCTACTCATCCATAGCCACAGTGAAAATTTAATTTGTAAAAATATTTTAAAAATTTAAAGTCATCTTTAACTATTCTTTTTTGCTTTTTGTTAAAGAACTCTTATAAATGAATTTAGTTGTCGGGCTCTTGAAAACTTTGTGGGCTCTCAGAGCAGCAAAGCAAAAAAAGTTATTAATGGCTTTTGTAGTTGAAATGCCATGATTTTTAAGGTCGCTTTTTAGACATGATGTTCTTTTGGCAAATATTTATTTTTTTATCATTTCTTTGTTTTGACAAAACCTTTAGCAAACATTTATCCACCCATTCATGGCCATCAATCATTTGGGCTACAGCTGGGCCAACATTTAAGCAACATCAACATATATGACTTGCTGCCAAAAATAGAATGCGAACAAATTTTCATCGCTTTTGTAGCAGAGGTACGACGTATGAAGAAATTAAATAGAACGTATCGTAAGAGCTAACTTTAAACTAAACTAGCTGACCCGGGCCCGCTCCGCTGCGCATTCTTTTACTTTATATGGAACAAAAGTTTCTTTGGAATATTTATTTTGGACAATTAAAGATCTTTCAGTGAAATACCATGCTAACTTGACTAACAGTTTAACAATATAAGTGCCTTTATCTGAATCCCACATGAACTTTATTGGTCTACGAATTTAAGTTTGGATGTACGATGTACTCCATTCTTAAAATACTTCATACTTTCAGCCCGGTATTCTCATGATGTCTGATTTAGTGGTGTTTTCGGGGGAGAGGTAGTACCCCCAGATACTTGGCCCGGAAAAATATCAGCATCGTGCTCTTCTCTCAAATACCATTTATTTAAACCCCATATTGCCATTGGCTTAAGAGGAGTTTACAGGATGAAGCGTCCCCCAAACACATGGCCCCAAAATATGTTTTCAAATTCGTTTTCTTATCTCAAGTACCTTTCATTTGAGCCACATATTGGCATGGTCGAAACATTGTTTCCTTTAGGGGTGTTTTGGGAAAGGGGTGATGCCCTAAATACAATGGTCCTACATTTGGATATCAAACTCGTATTCTACTCCCAAAAACCTTTATTTGAGCCCCATATTGTGATGGTCACTAAAAAATTGCTGTTTGTGGGAAAGAGGTAGACCCCCAGAAAATTGGTCCCGAAAATGAGTATCAATTCTTGCTCTACCCCCCAATACCTTTCACTTAAGCTCCACATTGATATGGTCGTTAAATATGCCCGATTGAGGGTTGTTTTGGAGATTGGGGTGGTCCCAAACACTAAGCCCGGAAAATATATCAGCAACGTGCTCTATTCTCATATAACTATATATGGTTGCCAAGAAAGTAATTGCGGATTTTTTAAAAGAAAGTAAATGCATTTTTAATAAAACTGAGAATGAACTTTAATCAAATATTTAATTGCCATTTTGTTCGATAACCTTATGCCATCTTCCTGGCATATTTAGTATTCCACGCTCATAGAACTTCTGGCCTTTATCTGCAAAAAACTGAACCAAGTGCGATTTTATAGCCTCATCATTGCCGAAAGTTTTACCATTTAAGGAGTTTTGCAAAGATCGAAATAAATGGTGGTCTGATGGTGCAAGGTCAGGGCTATATGGTGGATGCATCAAAAGTTCCCAGCCAAGCTCACTCAGTTTTTGGCGAGTGACCAAAGATGTGTGCGGTCTAGCGTTGTCCTGGTGGAATATGACACCTTTACGATTGACCAATTCTGGTCTCTTCTCCTTGATGGCTGTATTCAATTTGTCCAATTGTTGACAGTAAACATCCGAATTAATCGTTTGGTTCCTTGGAAGCAGCTCAAAATATACCACACCCTTCCAATCCCACCAAACAGACAGCATAACCTTCTTTTGGTGGATATCGGCCTTTGAAGTGGTTTGAGCTGGTTCACCATGCTTGGACCATGATCGTTTTCGACTAACGTTGTTGTAAACAATCCATTTTTCATCTCCAGTTATGATTCGTTTTAAAAACGGATTGAATTCATTGCGTTTAAGGTGCATATCACAAACGTTGATTCGGTTTGTTAAATGAATTTCTTTCAATACGTGTGGTACCCAAATATCAAGCTTTTTCACCAGTCGAAGACTTTTTATGTGATAATGAACGGTTGATTTTGGTATATTTAACTTCTCTCCTATCTCACGCTCAGTAACATGACGATCCAATTCGATTAATGCTTAAAATTTGTCAACGCCGACTATATGAAAATCAGCAATTACTTTTTAGGCAACCCAATATAATTTATTTGAACTCCATATTGCCATTGCCATTGGATATCAAATTCGTAATCTCATTTAAACACCTTATTGCGAAAGCCAGCAAATATGTCCGGTTCGGTGTATTGGCCCTAAAAACTATAAATATATGGTTCCACTCTCTTTAAGACCCAAAATATTTTGGTGAGCAAATACGTCCTATTTGGGGGTTGTTACGGTGGTGGGACGTCCGCTAGACAGTTGGCTCCTAATGTTGATATCAAATACGTGGTCTACTCCCACATAACTTTAATTTGAGCCCCATATTTCCATAGTCGGCAAACATGACCGGCTTGGGGGTTTTTTGGGGGATGGGCGGCCACTCAGTGAGTTGGCCTTGAAAATATATATCGGATTCGTGTTCCACTTTAAAAGCCCTCTTATTTGAGCCTCATATTGCAATAGACAGAAAATACTTCAATGGTTTGTGTTGTGGGGGTGGGGTGGCCCCATAGACACATTTCCCGAATATTGATATCAAATTCGTTCTTTACTTCCAAAGACCTTTCATTTGAGCCCCATATTGCAATGGTCGTAAATTTGTACCCTTTGGGGGAAGTTTTTGGTGAGAGGCGGTCCCCCAAACATTTGATCGCATATTTGAATATTAGATTCGTATTATACATTCAAATGCCTTTTACTTAAGCCCCATATTCCCATGGTCAGTAAATAAGTCCTGTTTTGGGGTGTTTTGGGAAAAGGGTGGACCGCAGAAACGTGGTATTTGGATATCAGATTCGTGTTCTACTCGCAAATACCCTTCATTTGAGTCCCATATTGCCATGGTCGGTAAATATCCCTGATTTGGGGGTGTTTTGGGGCTTGGGGTGGACCCCCAGAAACGTGGTCCCACATTTGGATATCGGATTCGTTTTCTACTCGCAAATACCTTTCATTGGAGTCCCATATTGTCTTGATTGGTCTAAATATATGTTTGGTAGGTTTTAGGGTGGGCGGCCCCCCTAGGTACCCCATCCGAAATTTTGATACCAATTTTTTATTTTTAGGGTACTATATGAGAGCACACAAAATTTCGTTTAAATCGCACCACCCATCTCCGAGATCTGGCGTTTCTGAAATTTAGGGTAAGGGGGAGGGTCCGACCCCCTTCAGATATCAAAAATGTAGTACCCTATTTTCACCACTGGGTCATTGTGCACCATCTGTGAAAATTTCAAGAAAATCGGTTCAGCCGTTTCTGAGTCTACAAAGAACACACAAATATACAAACAAACAAGTAAGAGAGTGCTAAGTTCGGCCGGGCCGAATCTTATATACCCTCCACCATTGATCGCATTTGTCGAGTTCTATGCGCGGTATCTCTTTTTAGACAAACATAGAATATTGAATAAGAACTGTTATCCTATTGGAGCTATATCAAGTTATAGTCCGATTCGGACCATAAATGAATGCTGATTGACATTGTAGAAATCATTGTGTAATATTTCAGTTCATTCGGATAACAATTGCGCCTTTTAGGGGCTCAAGAAGCAAAATCGGGAGATAGGTTTATATGGGAGCTGTATCAAGCTATTGATCGATTCAAATCATACTCGACACGTATGTTGAAGGTCATGATAGAAGCCATTGTACAAAATTTCAGCCAAATCGGATGAGAATTGGGCCCTCTAGAGGTTCAAGAAGTCAAGATCCCTGACCGGTTTATATGGCAGCTATATCAGGTTCCATATCGATTTACGCCATACTTAGCACAGTTATTGGAAGTCATAACAAAACATCTCATGCAAAATTTCAGCCAAATCGGATGAGAATTGCGCGGTTTATATGACAGCTATACCAGGTTATGAAGCGATTTGAATCATACTTAGCACAGTTGTTGAAAGTAATACCAAAACACTATGTGCAAAATTTTAGTTAAATCGGACGATAATTGCGCCCTCTAGAGGCTCAAGAAGTCAAGACACCAGATCGGTTTATATAGCAGCTATATCAGATAATGAACCGATTTGAGCCATACTTGGCACAATTGTTGAATATCATAACAAAATAGGTAGTGCAAAATTCCATTCCAATCGGATAAGATTTTCCCCTTCTAGAGGTTCAAGAAGTCAAGACCCAAGATCGGTTTATATGGCAGCTATATCAGGTTATGGACCGATTAAAACCATACTTGGCACAATTGTTGGATATCATACCAAAACACGTCGTGCAAAATTTCATTCAAATCGGATACGAATTGCGCACTCTAGAGGCTCAAGAAGTCAAGACCCAAGATCGGTTTATATGGCAGCTATATCAGGTTATGAACCGATTTGAACCATACTTGGCACAGTTGTTGGATATCGTAACAAAACACGTAGTGCAAAATTTCATTCAAATCAGATAAGAATTGCGTACTCTAGAGGCTCAAGAAGTCAAGACCCAAGATCGGTTTATATGGCAGCTATATCAAGTTATAGACCGATTTGAACCATACTTGGCACAATTGTTGGATATCATAACAAAATACGTCGTGCAAAATTTCATTCCATTCGGATAAGATTTGCGCCTTCTAGAGGTTCAAGAATTCAAGACCCAAGATCGGTTTATATGGCAGCTATATCAAAACATGGACCGATATGGCCCATTTACAATACCAACCGACCTACACTAATAAGAAGTGTTTGTGCAAAATTTCAAGCGGCTAGCTCCACTCCTTCGGAAGTTAGCGTGCTTTCGACAGACAGACGGACGGACGGACGGACGGACTGACGGACGGACAGACGGACGGACATGGCTAGATCGACATACAATTTCATGACGATCAAGAATATATATACTTTATGGGGTCTCAGATGAATATTTCGAGTAGTTACAAACAGAATGACGAAATTAGTATACCCCCCTTCCTATGGTGGAGGGTATAAAAACATAAATTTTTATACCCTCCACCATAAGATGGGGGGTATACTAATTTCGTCATTCCTATCCGATTTGGCTGAAATTTTGCAAGACGTGTTTTGTTATGATATCCAACAACTGTGCCAAGTATGGTTTCAATCGGTCGATAACCTGATATAGCTGCCATATAAACCGATCTTGGGTCTTGACTTCTTGAGCTAGTAGAGGGCGCAATTCTTATCCGATTGGAATGAAATTTTTCACGACGTTTTTTGTTATGTAATATAACAACTGTGCAAAGTATGGTTCAAATCGGCCCATAACCTTATATAGCTGTCCTATAAACCGATCTTGGGTCTTGACTTCTTGAGCCTCTAGAGGGCGCAATTCTTATCCAATTTGAATGAATTTTGGCACGTAGTATTTTGTTATGATATCCAACAACTGTGCCAAATATGGTTTAAATCGGTTCATAACCTGATATAGCTGTCATATAAACAGATCTGGGGACTTGACTTCTTGAGCTTCTAGAGGGCGCAATTCCTATCCGATTTGGCTGAAATTTCGCAAGACGTTTTTTTATACCCTCCACCATAAGATGGGGGGTATACTAATTACGTCATTCTGTTTGTAACTACTCGAAATATTCGTCTGAGACCCCATATAGTATATATATTCTTGATCGTCGTGACATTTTATGTCGATCTAGCCATGTCCGTCAGTCTGTCCGTCCGTCCGTCCGTCTGTCTGTCGAAAGCACGCTAACTTCCGAAGGAGTAAAGCTAGCCGCTTGAAATTTTGCACAAATACTTCTTATTAGTGTAGGTCGGTTGGTATTGTAAATGGGCCATATCGGTCCATGTTTTGATATAGCTGCCATATAAACCGATCTTGGGTCTTGACTTCTTGAGCCTGTAGAGTGCGCAATTCTTATCCGGTCAGAATGAAATTTAGCAAGACGTGTTTTGTTATGATATCCAACAACTGTGCTAAGTATGGTTCAAATCGGTCCATAACCTGATATAGCTGCCATATAAACCGATCTTGGGTCTTGACTTCTTGAGCCTCTAGAGTGCGCAATTTGTAACCGATTGAAATGAAATTTTGCACGACGTGATTTGTTATTATATCCAACAACTGTGCCAAGTATGGTTCAAATCTGTTCATAACCTTATATAGCTGCCATATAAACCGATCTTGGGTCTTGACTTCTTGAGCCTCTAGAGAGCGCAATTTTTATCCGATTGGAATGGAATTTCGCACGACGTGTTTTGTTATGATACCCAACAACTTTACTAAGTATGGTTCAAATCGGTCCATAGCCTGATATAGCTGCCATATAACCCGATCTTGGGTCTTGACTTCTTGAGCCTCTAAAAGGCACAATTCTTATCCGATTTGAATGAATTTTTGCACGAAGTATTTCGTTATGATATCCAGCAACTGTCTATAGCCCGATACAGATTCCATATAAATCGTTCTCTCTATTTTACTTCGTGAGCCCCAATGGGCGCAATTCTTATACGAGTTGGCGGAAATTTTACACAGGTCTCCAACATATAATTTAATTGTGGTCCGAACCGGACCATATCTTGATATCGTTTTAATAGCAGAGCAACTCTTTTCTTATATCCTTTTTTGCCTAAGAAGAGATGCCGGGAAAAGAAGTCGACAAATGCGATCCATGGTGGAGGGTATATAAGATTCGGCCCGGCCGAACTTAGCACGCTTTTACTTGTTATTGTTACTTTCAACAACTGTGTTGTTGCAACATCTCTTAAAATTCATCTGTGACCCCATAAAGTAAATATATTCTTAATCGTTTCGACATTCAGAGGCGATCTACCCATGCCCATGAATGCTTCAATCAGTATGACTATCTTATATATAAACAAGTAAAAGCGTGCTAAGTTCGGCCGGGCCGAATCTTATATACCCTCCACCATGGATCGCATTTGTCGAGTTCTTTTCCCGGCATCTCTTCTCAGGCAAAAAAAGGATGTAAGAAAAGATTTGCTCTGCTATTACAGCGGGACCTGGAGAGCTGTGTAAAATGTTAGCCAATTCGAATAAGAATTGCGCTCTTTGTGAGCTCAAAAAGTAAAATAGAGAGATCGATTTATATGGGAGCTGTATCGGGCTATGGACCGATTCAGACCATAATAAACACGTATGTTGATGGTCATTAAAGAATCCGTCGTACAAAATTTCAGGCAAATCGGATAATAATTGCGACCTCTAGAGGCTCAAGAAGTCAAGATTCCAGATCGGTTTATATGGCAGCTATATCAGGTTATGAGCCGACTTGTACTTTATTTGACGCAGTTGTTGAAAGTAACAATAAAAAACGTCTTGCGAAATTTCAGCCAAATCGGATAGGAATTGCGCCCTCTAGAAGCTCAAGAAGTCAAGTCCCCAGATCTGTTTATATGACAGCTATATCAGGTTATGAACCGATTTGAACCATATTTGGCACAGTTGTTGGATATCATAACAAAATACTACGTGCCAAAATTCATTCAAATTGGATAAGAATTGCGCACTCTAGAGGATCAAGAAGTCAAGACCCCAGATCGGTTTATATGGCAGCTATATCAGGTTATGGACCGATTTCAACCATACTTGGCACAGTTGTTGGATATAATAACGAAACACGTCGTGCAAAATTTCATTCCAATCGGATAAGAATTGCGCTCTCTAGAGGCTCAAGAAGTCAAGACCCAAGATCGGTTTATATGTCAGCTATATCAGGTTATGGACCGATTTGAACCATACTTGGCACAGTTGTTGGATATCATAACAAAACACGTCGTGCAAAATTTCATTCCAATCGGATAAGAATTGCGCACTCTAGAGGCTCAAGAAGTCAAGACCCAAGATCGGTTTATATGGCAGCTATATCAAAACATGGACCGATATGGCCCATTTACAATACCAACCGACCTACACTAATAAGAAGTATTTGTGCAAAATTTCAAGCGGCTAGCTTTACTCCTTCGGAAGTTAGCGTGCTTTCGACAGACAGACGGACGGACGGACGGACAGACGGACGGACATGGCTAGATCGACATAAAATTTCACGACGATCAAGAATATATATACTTTATGGGGTCTCAGACTAATATTTCGAATAGTTACAATCAGAATGACGAAATTAGTTTACCCCCATCTTATGGTGGAGGGTATAATGATAAATATATCCATCGTGGTAGGTATCATAAGCTCGGCAATGCCTAACTTACCATAATCTTACTTATTTTGTCTACTTTGCCTAAGGATACAAAAAGGGCGATTAAAGTCACGTGCTCTTAGTAACAAGATTAATATGGGAGGAAATTGTCTATGTTTTGACAACGAAAACTGTAATTTAATAAAATTTTTATACCATAGTACCAGAAAGCCCCATTTAGAGCTACAATATCCTTGATAGTTGAAGGATTTATGTACGGATGGTCCTCAGTAAGATTTTCCTATCAGTGTTAGAGTAAAAATCACTGAAGTTAAATAGACGACAAAGTAGCTAAGATAAAATATCACAATGACAGCTGACATCATTTCTCGCGTGAGTGTAGATTGGATTGTTAATATTGCAAATTATCCCACAAAAATTCCAAAAACTCTGAAAATTCTTTACAAATTACACCAGCATTAGGAGCGCAGTGGCGGAATCACATACCGCTCCCAGCATGCAGGCATATAAATATACCTCTTTTAGCAGTCAATGCACCATCAGTTACAACTTCTCAAAATATGCATGCTATAACACATATTTTCGACTTTTTTCCCACTCAATATCTCAAAATTGTTGTTTTAATATGCCTGCTTATTGGATCCAAAAGATGCGATACTCACTAATCCTCCATTTCTCAAAATAGGGCAGTAAACGTGCCTCAATTTGAGCTCAAAATGATCCAATGCACATTACTATACCCTACACCACCACTGTAGTACAGGGTATTACAACTTTGTGCATTTGTTTGCAACGCTAAGGAGGAGAAGAGCTAGCATACCGATCGGCTTAAAACAACTTCCTGATTCGATTTTGCTATGTCCGTCTGTCTGTCTCTCCGTGTATTTTTGTAATCAAGGTACAGGTCGCATTTGTTTTCCGACTATAAGAACTGTAGAAGCCACAATTTTGTTCCGATCTTTACAAAATTTTACATGATATGTTTCTTTTTGACGTCCCAATACGTGTGCAGAATTTCATAAATTTTATTGTAGTTCCCATATATGTCTTTCTTCCGATATGGCCTTTGAAGGTTATAGAAGCAACAAGTTTGGTTTGATCATTATATATATTATGTGTGAGGTGTTATAATTGACGTTTTAGTTCGTTTAGGTTCTATTCAATATATGAATACGTATGCACAATTAAAATCTGACTATATTTCATCATAGGTTCCATGCATTAAAAGTAGTACGCAGACTCTGTCATGTGGGGTATTATATTGTCGGCTCCGCCCGGCTTTTACCTTTCCTTACCGATTTTAATATTCTCTATATATAAAAGCCACGCGTGATTTACTGACTGACTGACCACTGCCCAGCCCAAACGGCTAAAGCTAAAGTTATGAAATTTGCACGAATGTTGGTCTTAGGACGTAGACGCGGAATAAGACTGGGTTTGGCGATATTCGCTATGGTACTAAATATGTGTTATGCGTAATGGTACTAAATAGTACCAATATAGTATGAAAGGGAGCATGTTTTTTGCAAGGTGAACGGAGAATGTTTTTGGACTCAAATTAAAGAGTGCCTTGAAAAAATAAGATTTGGTAAAAAAATCCAAAATAATGCCGAAATTGGGAGTAATAGAACGATTAGTGCCGCAATTGATACTATTTGGTACTTACATTGTAAATTGAACTAGAGCTCTGAATTTTGGAATTTACACCATGGCAACCTTAATTGGATGACTAAAAGAGTTTTTGGAAATTTGTACATTTAGAAACTAAAAACAGTTCCAAAAACGAACGAATTTAGAAAATTGTTTTAAAAGACATCTGCTATAAAATTCTGAGGATGGAAGAAAATGGAAAACTAGTACCGGCAATGGGAAAAAACATACGTTTAGTACCGCAGTCGGTACTATTTTGTACTTTCTTTACAGATGGAGCTAGGGGTCTAAAATTTGGCATGTTGGTACAACTAGGAAAAATTTGATGAGTGACTAAATGATCTATTAACAATTCGAACATTTTGGTACCAAAATTGGTACCATTTAGTACTTTCTTTACAGATGAAGCTAGGGGTTTGAAATTTAGCATGGAAGTACAAGTTGTCGAAATATGTGACGTGTCTAAATAATCTCTTTTAAATTCGTACGTTTGGGTACCAAATGGGTGCAATTTGGTATTTTATTTATAGATGGATCTGTAAGTCTAAAATTCGGGATGTATGTACAACTTTGAAAAATATGATGGGTGACTAGGTTAGGTTGAAAAGAGGGTGCGGATATTAATCCGCCCCATGCCATTACGGACATACACCTAAGTCAGCAATTGGCTTGTTATGTGTTCTAAATACTAAAAAGTAACCTCAAAAAAGAAAATTTAAGTCAGAAATTCCGTGCTGCTCACAAAATCCCTAATTGTTTTCCATACCACGCCCATTAGTTGGTTTATGTCTAGTATTGTGTCCTCACTTAAGTGCCTGTGTCTGTAAGCTGGGAAAGCCGGGCAATGACATAGGTAATGGTCCAACGTCTCACCATCTTCCTCGCATGCCCTACCATGCCATGGTTTTACTTGCCGCACCAATTTTGCATAAGTGAGCTCGTAGTCCTATGTGTTCTGTTATGATACCGAAGGCTTTACTGATTACCTTTTCACTTACTTTCAGTTATAGCCTCATCTTCTCACAATCCGGATCTCTCCATAGAATTTTCGTCTTCCTGCCGACCGAACGAAACGCTGTTCCACGGTGTTTTTATTTATTTATTTATTGACAATTATACTTATAACTAAATTACAAATATAATGCAAGCTCTGACTACATAGGTCCTAAGCTTGAGAAAAGTAAGAGTTTATTAGCATTATATAATAGGAAATTTAAACGGAACATTTATATAAATATTTAAAGAGAAAAAAAAAAAAATTAAGTTATATTACAAATTTTGCGTAATTCAAGAGAATTATGTGAGTATTTACAAAGGGGAGAATTTAAATAAGGTTATATAGGTTACATGATTTAAGAAAATTAATTAAGTCTAATTTGTTTGAAGGGGCATTGATATTGCTAAGAATCTCCAATAAACTTTTGTTTGGAAAATAGTTTGATATAAGCAATTTAATATGTGGGCAGAATAAAAATATATGAGTCGTATCGGAAGTACTGGATCTACAGAACGGACAGTGTTTATCTAAAGTTCGGTCAATGACCTGGTCATGTGTCAAACGACAGTAACCTAATCTTAGCCTTATAATTTTGACTTGATCACTCCTGGACAGTAATTGGTCTTTGTGTAGATAGTCATGCAGATTTAATTTATTTCTATTCAGATTCTTATACCAAAGCGAGGAGCTGTTCCATATCTCAATTTGTTTTAATGAAAAATCTTTTTGTATATGTTTCTTTATATCATTTGGGGATGTATTTGCGGTGGATATAAGAGGCATTTTATTGGCTTGTTTAGCTACTGCATCAGCAAATTCGTTTCCTAAAATATTAGAGTGACCTGGAACCCAAATTAATTTGATTTTTCTATTTTCTTGGATCAGCAGATCTCTTATTATGGAGGAATAAACCTCAGTACTGTTGTGGTTCGCTATAGAGTCCAAGGCAGATAATGAATCAGAGACGATAGCAAAATTGCCTTTAGATCTCTTTGCGAACTTGATAGCTTCAAGAATTGCGATTATTTCAGCCGAGAAAACTGAGCTATATTCTGGAAGAAGAGATGTCTTGATAATTCTCTTGTCGGTAACTAGACTATAACTTGTAACATTGTTAATTTTAGAACCATCTGTGAAAATGAAACTATAGTTCTGCAGTTTGGTGCAAATATTCTGAAATTCAGCTACATAAAGATGTGGGATTGTATGCTCCTTTGAATACTTTCGTAGGGATGTATCTAATGTTGCTGGATTGAACCTCCAATAAGGGTTATTCGTCTTGGGAGCGGGGTAGTTGAAAGGTAGGTTGTAGGATTTACAGGCGGAAACAATACGCCCAATAGCGGAGTCTGTTTTATAAAATTTCTTAGTTTTCAAAGCTTTATTAAGCATTTGCATGAGGGGGGTTTTATCATTAAATAAAATTGTTTTAATCAGCTGGGCTGTAGCAATATCTCTATAGTCTTCAATAGTCTTCAGGTTAGCTTCGAATAGTAAATTAAAAATTTTTGTAGTGCGGTGTGCACCTAGCGATAAACGCACGGCAGAATTATATGTAGTTTTGATTTTATTGAGAAGGGCTTTGGAGGTGTATCCGTAAAGATATATACCATATGAGATTTTCGAAACAATGACAGAACGTGTTATAGTGATAAGTGTAGAGGTATCGCAAGAATAGTTTTTGTTTGACAAACATTTAATAATGTTAAGCCTTTTTGAGAGCGATGTGCTTAATTCCTCTATGTGGGAATCCCATTTGTACTTGCTGTTGAAGGTTATGCCTAGTATTTTTAATTTGTTCACTGGACATATAGAGTAGTTGTTGCAGTTTAGAACTGGACTGCAGTTTCGTTTTCTGCAAATGTGGAGATGCTTACATTTGTCTATTGACAGTTCCGCTCCGGAATAGTTACACCAGTCTTCTATAGCGCATATCGTATTGTTAAGGTCGATGATCGGTTGGTTCAGCCTGCTAAGTTCCTTTATTATTACAAAATCATCGGCGTAGGATAAGAATTTCAGAGATTTGTCTGATTCGAGTAATTCTGAAAGCTTATTATAAGCGATTAGAAATAAAACTACAGAAAGGGGTGAACCCTGGGGTATACCATTGTGAAGGTTATTGAGTTCGGAGCTGTATGCTCCAACTTTTACTTTAATCTTCCTATTAGTTAAGTAGTTCTTAATGTATTTAAAAATTTTGGGTCCGATACCCCATTCCTCCAATTGATTGAGAATAGTGTGTAAGCCAATCTTATCAAAAGCTTTTGAAAAGTCAAGTGATATTATAGAAATGTGTTTTCTTGTTCTTAGGGAGTTATTTATTATATAATCTAGAAGTAAAAGTGGATCTGCTATACTTTTACCTTTTTTAAAACCAAATTGGTTATTGTTAAGTAGCTTATTAGAAGAGATAAACCACCATAGTCTATTGGCTACAATTTTGTCCAGTACTTTGGAGCAGCATATGTTTAGAGATATAGGCCGATAAGAAGAAACAGAAGTTTTGTCGCCTTTAGGTTTTAGTACTGGGATTATAAGACTGTTTTTATAGAACTGTGGGATTTGTGTGTTCAAGATGTCGTTGTATAATCTCACAATACGTTTCTTGGTATTTAAATCAAGATGTTTTAGCATTTTGTAATTGATTCTATCGATTCCAGGTGTCTTGCCCTTAAGCTTGTTAAGAGATATTGTGAATTCTAAAAAATCTATGTTAGTCTCTATAAGACTAGCATTTTTACTAGGAACTAAGTGTTTCGGGTTCTCTAAAAATTGGCTCTTTAACGATTGGAATAACGTCGGAAAATTAGAATCTTCTGAAAGCTGGGACCAGTATGAACAAAATCTATTTGCAATTCCCGTAGGATTTGAGATCATCCCGTCATCGCCGGATATGTATGCAATAGGTGTTTTCGGCTTAACGCCGCAGAAACGTCTAATATTGGACCAAATCTGGCCCGTAGGATATGAATTGTTAATCACAGATGTAAATTTATCTATTGATTTCTGCTTGGAAAGTTTAAGTTCCCTCTTGTATACTGCATTAGCCCTACGATGTGAGACAAGGTTCTCGTCAGTAATATTTCTTCTGAATAAATTTAAAAAATGATTTCTCTCTCGCTTCAATTTATCTAATTTCTTGTTCCACCATGGAACAAAGGGTCTATACTTAGGGGTTTGATATTGCGGAATTGCTTCGTTAGAAGCCATCAAAATTATTTTTTGAATATTAGCAGCTTCTTTATTAATATTCTCACTACGTTGTCTTTCCAAGCAAAATTTCTCAGAAAGACTCTGAAAAAGGGGCCAGTTGGCCTTGCTTGTATTAAATAAAGGTTTAAGTCGAAACCCATTATCTGAAAACTTTTCCTGAAACAGCGTCGTCACTATAGGGAAGTGATCGCTACCATAGAGATCAGTCTCTATATGCCAGTTAGCATGAACTAATAGTGATGCTGAAATTAAAGTGAGATCTATATGGGTGAAAGTCTTGTGAGTAGAAAAATGAGTCGGCGAACCGTCATTTAATATAGCTAGATTTGATTGGGTAATAAACTTTGAAAGAATTTTGCCTCTTTTATTGGTCTTAGCAGATCCCCACTGGGGATGCCAACTATTCATATCTCCTGATATGAGCATGTCATGAGAAGAGAAAGAGAATAGATGTTCCAGGTCCTTGATCGTAAAGGTTTTTGACGGGTTAAGATATGTCGAGTATAAGTAGATATTTGATTTAGCGACAATTTTAACACATACTGTGTCCAAATGGTCATAACTTCCGATGTACTCATGTTGTATAGATTTATGGATTAGTATTGCAGAATTATTTGATGTATAGATACAAAAATTTATTGGTATTGGTATGCTATTTTTAGTTTTGAAGTGAGTTTCTTGAAGAGAAATAATATTGGGTGTGTGCTTCTTTATTAAAGTTAATAATTCATTATAGTTGTTGCAATAACCTTTAATATTCCATTGGAGTAACTTAAGTACCATGATATTAAATAAGAGAAAAAAAAATAAAGTGCAGCTGTTAGATAGAAGCAACGTATAAGAGTTTTTTCTAATTGGTATCCACGTTGAGTCGAGAGAAATCAAAACGGTAGCGATGACTCGAGATGAGACCAAAACAAGTCACCGATGACTTGAGTGGAAGCAAAACAAGTCAGACTCTCCCGAGTGACGTCAATCGACTCAACTGACTGTAGTGTTGTTCTTTTACTCGTCGGATAAGTTGTCACTCTCCGTTGAATTTTTGCACAATTTTTTTGGATTGTTGATAGCCGCACTTTTGCTCTTGAGCTCATTTCTTGTTCGTTTCGATATGTTCTTCGGCAGTATGTTGACAGTTGTTGGTTTGTCGCGAGCATTCACTAAAGGCTGCGGTGGTGCGGGGTCTGATGGTTTTGCCTGCTGTTGCTTCTTATTTTCACACATTGCGTAGTTTGTGTTGTTGTTGGAAGTAGTTGGGAGATCGTGATAGCTTACAGTGCTTCTTGTAACCTTGGAATAGACAGTGTCATTTGGATGACGTTGTTTGTATGTTGCGAGAGCAGTTTTGTGATCTACTTTGTCGAGTGTTTTAATGGCCTGTATCTCTTTGAATTTTAGAAAAACGGGGCATTTTTTACTGAGCACAGAGTGGGACTTATCATCTAATTTGTTCTCATCGCAGTTTATACATTTAGTGTTGTTTTGGCAGAGTTCATTTTCTTGTGTGTGAGCTATGTCACCACAGTTAATGCAAATTTTATTATTTTTACACCGTTTTGTTGGGTGTCCATAGTGGAAACACTGACGACACCTCATGGGCAAGGGAATATAAGGCCGCACGCACGTTTTCTCATATCCAATATTAATTTCATCAGGTAAATTGGGTAGAGAAAAAGTAATTATAATGAGACCAGTTTCGATGAGAGAGTCTTCATTTTTTTTTAAAATTTTTTGAACTTCGGTTACGTTTTGTTTTTTTAGTTCATTTAGAATTTCATTCTCAGGGATTCCACGTAGATCATTACAGTAGATAACTCCCTTGGAATAGTTGAGAGAGTTATGTTCTTTCACTTCGACTTTTATTTCATTTGTGAGAGAAATGAGTTGGAACAATTTTGTGGCTTGAGTTGCAGTTTTTGTTTTAATTAGAATATCGCCACTTCTGAGTTTTTTGCACATTTCAATTTCTCCACATACACTATCAATGACTTTTTTAATTAAGAAAGGAGACACATTAATGAGAGTTTCTTCACTATCTGTTCTTGACATCATGAGGTATTTGGGACCAATAGTGTAATTTTTAAACAATTTCTTATTGTCAATTTCAAAATTGGGTTGTTTGGTATTAACACTCATTTTTTTGTTGTAAGTAGAGAGTTTTGGCTCTGCGGTTTTACAGACGTTCGTTCGTTTTCACAGTCAGAATACGACTGACCACGGTGTTACATACGCGTTAGAAGCCCACGCTCTTCTCGGACTGCGTCGACCCGAAGGTCTTCGGGTTAACCTAGTTTGTTGACGGCAGTCCTCTGGCCTTCACTGCCAAATCGTCTGCTTTTTTGGCAACCGAACGATGCGGATCGTGATGGGTGACTAAATTATCTATTTGTACATATTGCTATCAAAAAGTTCAAAAATGTTTTTTTAAGTTTTAGGTTTAGGTACTAAAATGTACAAAATTTCACTTTCCTTGTGTATTGAGTTTAAGATCTAAAATTCGGGATACAGTAAAACCTTGTCAGTATAAATTGATTGACTAGAATATATTTCTGAAATTCGTATATCTATGCACTAAAGTAAACAAAATTGAATTTTTATGGAGCTAGACTCTGCAGATACACTATTTAGTTTTGAAAGCATGGGTTTTGAAACTTGTAGACGTAGACGAAGAAACAAACATTATTATTTTTATTTTACTGAAAGTATTTATTAATAACTAACATCCCGGCCGTCCACTCCGCTATCCCCGTTTTTGGAACCCCCTTTTTAGCGTAGGACTTCCAAAAACAAAGTAGTCATTTAGTTTATAAATTTTGTATTAATTTCATAAAAAATTTCAGAAATCTGACCTCTTCCGTAAAGAAAATACCACATAGTACCAAGAATAACAATATATCGGAAAAATCATTAAGTCACCCAATATATATTGTCAAGGTATAAATCAATCCCAATTTTGAGCGCTTTAGCCCAATTCCTAAAGACATTAACATTTTGAATGTTTTGGTACCTAAATAAACGATTTTGAAAAAAATCTTATGGTCACCCAAAATGTATTTTAAAGGTACAAATTGCACCACAATAAGTATGTTTTCTTTCACATGTCGTATTTTGGTCAAAACTGCGACAGTGTTTGTCAAATTGCTTAATTCTAACTGTTCCTGTTAGCTGCATGCAAAGATGAAATATTTCGTATTATTTTGCACTTTCTGCTACAACAATGTACGATTTCTAAATAGTCACCTATCATCTTTTTCCTAGTTGTACATACATGCCAAACGTCTAGCTCCATCTGTAAAGACAATACCAAATGGTACGAATTTCGGTCCCAAAATGATCGAATTCAAAAATTTCGTTTAGTCACCCATATTTTTCCTCGTTATATCTACATGCAAATTTTAAGACCTATGCTTCTATATAAAAAGTAGCAAATGGTACCAAAATGTACGAATTTTGAATAAATCATTTAGTCACTCATTATATATTTCTAGTTCTACCGACATGCATTATTTCAGACCTGTAAAGAGAAAAGTTGATACCAAACGTGCTCATTTCAGAACCATACGGCATTGATAATAAAGCAATAACGTATGGTACAAAAACAATACCGGATGGTATGGATGAAACATAAAATGATTAGTACCGTTTGGTACTAGCCTTATTACCGAACTGGTATTGGTTTTAATACTTAACTGTTATTGGTTTTAGCACCAGACCGTTATTAGTTTCAGTACCAAACCGTTATTGATTATTCCACCGCGCAAAAAAAAACATTAATTTATCTAATTATATTTCAATTATTTATGTTAATAATTATTACGAAAAGTAATGTTACACCGCGACCAACCTCAATTCTTTGTATTCAGCCAATAATTTCATATCCATTGATTCCCAGAAGTGATTTTCATATGAATACACCAACACAGCATCGTTTTTCTCACAAGGGACTATCATTTTTATACCCTCCACCATAAGATGGGGGGTATACTAATTTCGTCATTCTGTTTGTAAGTACTCGAAATATTCGTCTGAGACCCCATAAAGTATATATATTCTTGATCGTCGTGACATTTTATGTCGATCTAGCCATGTCCGTCCGTCTGTCCGTCCGTCCGTCTGTCTGTCGAAAGCACGCTAACTTCCGAAGGAGTAAAGCTAGCCGCTTGAAATTTTGCACAAATACATCTTATTGGTGTAGGTCGGTTGGTGTTGTAAATGGGCCATATCGGTCCATGTTTTGATATAGCTGCCATATAAACCGATCTTGGGTCTTGACTTCTTGAGCCTCTAGAGGGCGCAATTCTTATCCGATTGGAATGAAATTTTGCACGACGTGTTTCGTTATGATATCCAACAATTGTGCCAAGTATGGTTCAAATCGGTCAATAACCTGATATAGCTGCCATATAAACCGATCTTGGGTCTTGACTTCTTGAGCCTCTAGCGTGCGCAATTCTTTTCCGATTGAAATGAAATTTTGCACGACGTGTTTTGTTATAATATCCAACAATTGTGCCAAGTATGGTTCAAATCGGTCCATAACCTGATATAGCTGCCATATAAACCGATCTTGGGTCTTGACTTCTTGAGCCTCTAGAGGGCGCAATTCTTATCCGAATGGAATGGAAAGGAACTTCGCACGAAGTATTTCGTTATGATATCCAACAACTGTGCCAGGTATGGTTGAAATCGGTCCATAACCTGATATAGCTTTCATATAAACAGATCTGGGGATTTGACTTCTTGAGCTTCTAGAGGGCGCAATTCCTATCTGATTTGGCTGAAATTTCGCATGACGTATTTTATTTTTACTTTCAACAACTGTGTCAAATAAGGTTCAAATCGGTTCATAACCTGATATAGCTGCCATATAAACCGATCTGGGATCTTGACTTCTTGACCCCTAGAGGTCGCAATTATTATCCGATATGCCTGAAATTTTGTACGACGGATCCTCTCATGACCATCAACAAACGTGTTTATTATGGTCTGAATCGGTCTATAGCCCGATACAGATCCCATATAAATCGTTCTCTCTATTTTACTTCGTAAGCCCCAATGGGCGCAATTCTTATACGAATAGGCTGAAATTTTACACAGGTCTCCAAAATATAATTTAATTGTGGTCCGAACCGGACCATATCTTGATATCGTTTTAATAGCAGAGCAACTCTTTTCTGATATCTTTTTTTGCCTTAGATGAGATGCCGGGAAAAGAACTCGACAAATGCGATCCATGGTGGAAGGTATATAAGATTCGGCCCGGCCGAACTTAGCACGCTTTTACTTGTTTTGATGTAGAATGTCCTTAAAAATTGTACTATTTCCATTTTATTTATTTGTTTAACAAATATTTTATAATGGCGACAAAATTTTAAATACAAAGCTCTACAACACTTCTGGCGCGATGACAAGAATACAAATGTGACACCGTCAATTATTAATAGCCTCCTATGTCTGGTATTGAATTGATACCAGATGGTATTAAAAATCTTTGACAATGACGCGAACAAAATAATATCAGGCGGTATTGACAAGGTACTGTAAGTTTTCTATCAGTATAGCTCCATCTATATAGAAATAACTAAATGGTACCAATTTGTACGAATTGTGAATATATCATTTAGTCACCCATCATATTTTTCCTAGTTGTACATGCCAAATTTCTGACCTATTGAACCCTCTGTAAAGAAAATACCAAATGGTACCAAAATGTTCGATTTTAATATAGATCAATTAGTCACCAATCATATTTTCCTTGCTGTATCTACATGCCAAATTTCATACCTGCAGCTACATCTAAAAAGAAAGTACCAAACGATACTAATTTTGGTACCAAAATGTATGAATTTGGAATATATCATTTAGTCAACCATCATTTATTTCCTACTTATACCAACATGCCAAATTTCACACTTCTATATCCATCTGTAAAGAAAGTACCAATTGCTGTACAAAATGTCCTTACAAGTACTATGTTCCAATTTTTCCTTTTTAGCAGCTGTCTTTTAAGACAAATTTCTAAAATCTAGCTCTATCCATCGGCCCTGTAAAAAATCGCCCATTTCGTAAATTTTTGGTACTTTTTATGTACCTAAATGTGCAAATTTCCAAAACTTCGTCTAGTCATCGAATTAAGGTTGACATGGCTAAGTTTCAAAATTAAGAGCTCTAGCTCAATTTACAAGGAGAGTACCAAATAGTAAACAGTGCGGCACTAAACGTACTATTTCCCTCACTGCGGATACAATTTTGGAAAATTGTTGTCACCAAATCTTATTTTTTCAAGACGCTCTTTAATTTGAGCCCAAAATCATTGTCCTAGATTTATCCGTTTGCGCTGGGTAAAAAGTCACAATTTCCTTATGTTTTAGTACATAAACGTATGAATATCACCAAATCCCGACTTATCCCGTGCCTATGACCGAAAACCAAAATTGGTGCAAAAATCCATGATTTTACCTTTAGCCGTTTGGACTGTGCGACAATTAGTCAGCTACGCTATCCTTCATATATTAAGACAATTAAATCTATCTGTGTATATAAAAATTAATTTGTGTCTTTGTTTGTTGTTTGTTTGTTTCGTTCTTTGGTTCTTTAGTTGTTTGTTTCGTTCTTTGGTTCTTTAGTTGTTTGTTTGTTTTTATACCCTCCACCATAGGATGGGGGCATACTAATTTCGTCATTCTGATTGTAACTACTCGAAATATTCGTCTGAGACCCCATAAAGTATATATATTCTTGATCGTCGTGAAATTTTATGTCGATCTAGCCATGTCCGTCCGTCTGTCTGTCGAAAGCACGCTAACTTCCGAAGGAGTAAAGCTAGCCGCTTGAAAATTTGCACAAATACTTCTTATTAGCGTAGGTCGGTTGGTATTGTAAATGGGCCATATCGGTCCATGTTTTGATATAGCTGCCATATAAACCGATCTTGGGTCTTGACTTCTTGAGGCTCTAGAGTGCGCAATTCTTCTCCGATTGTAATGAAATTTTGCACGACATGTTGTGTTATGATATCCAACAACTGTGCCAATTATGGTTCAAATCGGTCAATAACCTGATATAGCTGCCATATAATCGATCTTGGGTCTTGACTTCTTGAGCCTCTAGAGCGCGCAATTCTTATCCGATTTGCATGAAATTTTGCACGACGTGTTTTGCTATGATGTCTAAAAACTGTGCCAAGTATGGTTGGAATCGGCTTAAAACCTGATATAGCTGCCATATAAACCGATCTTGGGTCTTGACTTCTTGAGCCTCTAGAGTGCGCAATTCTTATCCGATTGGAATGAAATTTTGCTCGACGTGTTTTGTTATTATATCCAACAACTGTGCCAAGTATGGGTCAAATCGTTTCATAACCTGATATAGCTGTCATATAAACCGATGTTGGGTCTTGACTTCTTGAGCCTCTAGAGGGAGCATTTCTTATCCAATTTTAATGAATTTTGGCACTTAGTATTTTGATATGATATCTAACAACTGTGCCAAGTATGGTTCAAATCGGTTTATAACCTGATATAGCTGTCATATAAATAGATCTGGGGACTTGACTTCTAGAGGGCGCAATTTCTGTCCGATTTGGCTTAAATTTTGCAAGACGTTTTTTACTGTTACTTTCAACAACTATGTCAAATAAGTTACAAGTCGGTTCATAACCTGATATAGCTGCCATATAAACCGATCTGTATCTTGACTTCTTGAGCCTCTGGAGGTCGCTATAATTATCCGATTTGCCTGAAATTTTGTACGAGGGATTCTCTCATGACCATTAACATACGTGTTTATTATGGTCTGAATCGGTCAATAGCCCGATACAGCTCCCATTTAAATCGATCTCTCTAGAGAGTAACAAGTAAAAGCGTGCTAAGTTCGGCCGGGCCGAATCTTATATACCCTCCACCATGGATCGCATTTGTCGAGTTCTTTCCCCGGCATTTCTTCTTAGGCAAAAAAAGGATATAAGAAAAGATTTGCTCTGCTATTAGAGCGATATCAAGATATGGTTCGGTTTGGACCAGAATTAAATTATATGTTGGAGACCTGTGTAAAATGTCAGCCAATTCGAATAAGAATTGCGCCCTTTGTGGGCTCAAGAAGTAAAATAGAAAGATCGATTTATATGGGAGCTGTATCGGGCTATATACCGATTCAGACCATAATAAACACGTATGTTAATGGTCATGAGAGAATCCGTCGTACAAAATTTCAGGCAAATCGGATAAGAATTGCGCACTCTAGAGCCTCAAGAAGTCAAGACCCAAGATTGGTTTATATGACAGCTATATCAGGTTATGGACCGATTTGAAGCATACTTGGCACAGTTGTTGGATATCATAACCAAACACGTCGTGCAAAATTTCATCCCAATCGGATAAGAATTGCGCACTCTAGAGGCTCAAGAAGTCAAGACCCAAGATCGGTTTATATGGCAGCTATATCAGGTTATGAACCGATTTGAACCGTACTTGGCACAGTTGTTGAATATCATAACAAAACACGTCGTGCAAAATTTCATTCCAATCGGATAAGAATTGCGCACTCTAGAGGCTCAAGAAGTCAAGACCCATGATCGGTTTATATGGCAGCTATATCAGGTTATAAACCGATTTAAACAATACTTGGCACAGTTGTTGGATATAATAACAAAACACGTCGTGCAAAATTTCATCCCAATCGGATAAGAATTGCGCACTCTAGAGGCTCAAGAAGTCAAGACCCAAGATCGGTTTATATGGCAGCTATATCAAAACATGGACCGATATGGCCCATTTACAATACCAACCGACCTACACTAATAAGAATTATTTGTGCAAAATTTCAAGAGGCTAGCTTTACTCCTTCGGAAGTTAGCGTGCTTTCGACAGACAGACGGACGGACGGACGGACGGACAGACGGACGGACATGGCTAGATCGACATAAAATTTCACGACGATCAAGAGTATATATAGTTTATGGGGTCTCAGACGAATATTTCGAGTAGTTACAATCAGAATGACGAAATTAGTATACCCCCCATCTTATGGTGGAGGGTATAAAAATACGAATATGGTATTAAAAGTTGGGTCCAATGAACCCAAGAACCCACTCCAACCCCAAAAGTTCCCCAAACAAAGATATTGTACGTATACATCAATATGGGACTCAAATGAAAGGTATTAGGGAGGGGGCTACGAATATGACATAAAAAGTAATGTCTAAGTATTTGCGAGACGCCCCAATCCCAAAAGGCCCCAAAATCGGAGTTTTGTTCGATCAAAGCTATATAAGATCAAATGAATGGTGTTTGGGAGTTGATTACGAATATGACCAAAAACTTTGTGTAAAAGAATTTAGGTGGCACCTTACCTCCAATAGATTTTTTACTAATTAAAACAATGGGGGATCAAATGATAGATATTTTTGAGTAGAGTGCGTCATTGAAATATGTGCTCAAGTGGCAGATGGTGTGTGGCGCAAAACCTTCATTTAGACGCTCTCACCAAACGGCTGTATACTTCATTCTGCTCAACGGAGCACCTCACCCGAAAAACAGTCGATCAATCATAACGACCTAATAGGATACTGTGTGGGGACACAAATAAAAGTAGGCCGCCATATACCAAAAATTGTGACGTTCAGCGTGAAAGGAGGAGTTGCAAACTTTAACCAATTTTAGCTCATCGATAGACAAACCCAAACGATGTGCTGCTGGGCAACACTTTTTTGTTCAAACGTTTTACACGGTTTTAATAGCAAGAACTATCGCCACCGCCCCAAATATATAGACTGGAAAATTAGTTCTTTACCACAGAAAATCGTTTAATATGGCAATTTGAATTGATATGAGAAAAGACTAAATGATGACTATTTGATAGGTAGTCATATAGTCATTTATAGACAACTACCACATGATGATCAATGTTATAGACGTTAAGCCACTTCAAGCGCGTAGTAGCAATAACATTTAAGTTTTCAATGGATTTAGTTGATCCAATTGAAATCAGCCAGTAAATGGAGCTAATATGGAGAAGCCAACATGAACAGAAAGAGGGCAGAGTGGTCAAAATTGATTATATAGTATTTATCTTTGTTATGACTTCGTTTCGGTTGTTTGCGGTATTATTTTTATACCCACCACCGAAGGATGGGGGTATATTCATTTTGTCATTCCGTTTGCAACACATCGAAATATCCATTTCCGACCCTATAAAGTATATATATTCTTGATCAGCGTAAAAATCTAAGACCATCTAGACATGTCCGTCCGTCTGTCCGTCTGTCTGTTGAAATCACGCTACAGTCTTCAAAAATTGAGATATTGAGCTGAAATTTTGCACAGAGTATTTTTTTGTCCATAAGCAGGTTAAGTTCGAAGATGAGCTATATCGGACTATATCCTGATATAGCCCCCATATTGACCGATCAGCCGATTTTGGGTCTTTGGCCCATAAAAGTCACATTTATTATCCGATTTTGCTGAAATTTGGGACAGTGTTAGGCCCTTCGATATCCTCCGATTTTACTGAAATTTAAGACAGGGAATTGTATTAGGCCCCTCGACATCCTTCGTCAATTTGGCTCAGATCGGTCCAGATTTTGATATAGCTGTCATATAGACCGATCATCCGATTGAGGGTCTTAGGCACATACAAGGCGCATTTATTGTCCGATGTCGCCGAAATTTGAAACATTGAGTTAGGTTAAATCCCTTGACATAGTTCTACATTATGGCACAGATCGGTCAAGATTTGGATATAGCTGCCATATAGACCGATCTCTCGGTTTTGGGACCAGAAAAAGCGGATTTATTGTCCGATGTCGCCGCTATTTGGGACAGTGAATTTCACTTAGATCGATCAAGATTTGGATATAGCTGCCATGTTCCCAAAAAAGACGCATTTATAATCCGATTTAACTGAAATTTGACACATTGACTTATGTTAAGCTTTTCGACATCCATGTTGTATATGGTTCAGATCGGTTTATTTTTAGATATAGCTACTAAAAAGACCAATATTTTGTTATATATAAATGAACATTGACTTGTACTTATTAGTATTTGGTCCAAATCGGACCATATTTCGATATAACTGCTATGGGACAAAAGGTATGCAAATTTCAATGGCTTTTTATGAAAAGTGCTTTACATATATACCCGAGGTAGTGGGTATCCAAATTCGGCCCGGCCGATCTTAACGCCTTTTTACTTGTTTAATATCGCACTCTAGACGGGCCTTAATAATAATTTTCAAAAACACCAGATCTTGGAGATGGGTATGGTGATTTAAGCGAAATTTTGTTGGCACACCTAAACCGAAAATCTAAAATTTTGTAAAAGAATTTCATTTGGGGCCCGCCCACCGCCCACCCCAAACCCCGCCAAACGAATTTTTAGACCAATCACTGCAACATGGGTATCAAATTCAAGATATTTCAGAGTAAAAATCGAATTTGATATCCAAAAGTGGGACTAAGTGTTTCGTGGGTTACGCCACTCCCAAAAAACCCCTCAAATAGGACATATTTACCGACCATGGCAATATGGATCTTAAATGAAAGGTCTTTGGGAGTGGAGCACGAAATCCACCACACCCTTTAAAAGCACTTCTACTTATTGAGGTAAGAGGTATTTGAGAGCAGAAAAATCCACAAGAAAATTGGAATGCATTTCCAACTGAAATTAGGCAGACATTTCTAAATAAATGTAGAGTACTTTCCTCCAACATACAATTATCGGGCGCAGCAGAGAGGGCCGGGCTCAGACTCAAAAACGGTCTATGGAAATATGGAGCTCAAATGAAAGGTGTTTGGGAGTATACCACGAATCTGATATCAACATTCCGTACCAACTCTCTAGGGGACGTCCCACCACCATATCAACCCCCAAATAGGACCTATTTGACTTCAAGATAATTTGGGTCTTCAAGACTGATAGTTTTTAGGACCCATACCCCAAGGTATTTGAGATTAGAAAACAAATTTGATATGCAAAAAGCCAATGGCAATGTGGGGCACAAATGAAAGGTATTGGGGAGTAGAGAACGAAATTGATACCCACTTTCAAGACCAATTTTTCGGGGGTCTACCCCTTCCCAAAATACCCCACAAACAGCAATTATTTACTGACAATCGCAATATGGGGCTCAAATAAAGGTATTTGTGAGTAGAACTCGAATCTAATATTCTAATGTGGAGCCATGTATTTGGGGCACCGCCAATATGTGGCACAAAGTCAAGTCAATATGTGGCACTAATTAAAGGTATTTAAGATTCGAAAACGAATTTAATAACCAATTTTGGGGCCAAGTGTTCGTGGCATTATCCTTTAAAATATTCTTTAACCAATGTTATTTGAGAGAAGAACACGATGGTAAAATTTGTTTAGGGCCAAATGTCTAGGGGACCACCTCACCCTTAATCGGACAACATGTGAATATCGGGCTGCAATAAATTCTTTTAAGAATGGAGTATATCTAACTTCCAAACCTAAATAACATTAAACCCTCCTCCATATAAAGTAAAAGAAGACTCAGCGGAGCGGGCCCGGTTTGGCTAGCATCAAATAAAAACCAGTAAGGAAAGGCAAAAGTCGGGCGAAGCCGACTATATACTACCCTACACCTACCCTACACTTATAAATTCAGGCAATATATAAATATATATGTATATGAGAGCTTTATCTAAATCTGAACCGACTTTCAAACAGATCGTTCGAAAATTGTTGTTACAACCGCCATATAAGTGCAAATCCGGCAATAAATATGTATGGGTGCTACTTCCAAATTTGAACCGATTTTGATGAAATCTCGCAGATATGTTAGAATCAGTAACAAAACAATCCGTCCCAAATTTTGTGCAGATCGATTGAAATTTGTTGTTAATGCGGCCATATAAGTGCGTATCAGGCGATACATATATATTTCCAGTCTGAACCGATTTTGAGTAAATCTCGCAGATATGTTAGTATCAGTAGCAAAACTGTCCGTTGTAAATTTTGTGCAGATCGGTTGAAAATTGTAGCTACTACGAACCGATTTTGATGAGCTCAAAAAATCGAATCGGGAGATCGGTTTATATGGGAGCTATATCAGGTTATGGACTGATTTGAATCGTACTTGGCATATTTGGTAGAAGTCATAACAGAACACTAAATGCAAATTTTCATCCATAAAAATTGCGACTTCTAACGCCTCAAGAAGTCAAATCGGAAGATCGGTTTAAATGGGAGCTACATCTTAATCTGAACCGATATGGCCCCATTGCAACGACCTACATCAATATTTAGTATCCGTGCAAAATTTCAAGCGGCTAGATTTACGAGTTCAATCGCTATCGTGATTTCGACAGACGGATGGACAAGGCTAGGTCGGCTCAGAACGTCAAGACGATCAAGAATATATATACTTTATGGGGTCCTAGACGAATATTTCGAGGTGCTACAAACGGAATGACGACTATACCCCCATCCTATAGCGGTGTGTATAAAATGTTTAATGAGAATTACCTAAAAATCTTCGCTTAATTTTCTAAAAGTAGTTTAAAGAATAAGTGAAAGCATGCTAATTCGGCCCAGCCGAATCTTGAAAATCCACCAGAATGGAGGTGGAAAAAAATTATAAAAAAAATTCTACATACCAAACTTCTACAAACCAAACAAGGATGATCGAGAGATCGGTTTAAATGGGAGCCATATCAGGTTATATACCGATTTGAAACGTACTTGGCACAGTTGTTGGAGTCATAATAGAATGCTACATGCATTACAATTTTAGCCAAATCGAACGAAAATTGCGGCTTTTAAGGGCTCAAGAAGGCAAATAGGGAGCTATATCAGAATATAGACCTATTTGGAGCATACTTGGAACATTTGTTGGAAGTCATAGAAGAAAACTACATGCAAATTTCAGACGAATCGGACAAAAATTGAGGCTTGTTAGATCTTAAGAAGTCAAATCGGGAACTCGGTTTATATGGGAGCTATGTCAGGTTATAGACCGATTCGGACCGTACCTGTCACAGTTTTGAAAGTCATAATAGAACACTTCATGCTAACTTGAAAATGAGGCTTGTAAGGGCTCAAGAAATCAAATCGGGAGATCGGTTTATGTTGGAGCTATATCAGGTTAAAGACCGATTTGAACCATACTTGGCACAGTTGTTGGGAGTCGTTCAGAACACCATGTGCGAAATTTCAGTCAAATCGGACAAAATTGAGACTTCCAGGGGCTCAAGAAGTCAAATCGGGAGATCGGTTTATATGGGAGCTATAACCAGGTTCTTGACCGATTTAGACTGTACTTAATACAGTCGATAGAATTCATAACGGAACACCATGTTTCAGCCAAATCGGACAAAAGATGTGTCTTCAATGGGCTCAAGAAGTCAAATCCAATATCAGGTTCTTGACCGATTTGACCCGTATTTGACACGGTTTCTGGAAGTCATAACATAACACTATGAGCAAAACTTAAGCCAAATCGGACACAAATTGTGGCTTCCATGGGCGCAAGAAATCAAATCGCGATATTGGTTTATATGGAAGCTACATCCAAATCTAATGTTGCATTTACATTCCTCAATGACCTACATCAATATAAAGTGTATGTAAAAAATTGCAAGCGGCTAGCTTCATGGTCTATATGGTAGCGATATACATATCTGAACCGATCAAATGGAAGAGGGATGTCGAAGGGCCTAACACAACTCACTGTCCCAAATTTCGGCGAAATCGGACAATAAATCCGTTATTTATGGGCAGAAGATTTTAAGTTGAGAGAACTGTCTCTACGGCAGCTGAATCCAAATGTAGACCGACTCGCCAAATTTGCAGAAAGATGACGAAGGGCCAAATTAATATTGGGTTGCCTAAAAAGTAATTGCGGATTTTTTAAAAGAAAGTAAATGCATTTTTAATAAAACTTAGAATGAACTTTAATCAAATATATAATTTCCATTTTGTTCGATAACCTTTTGCCATCTTCCTGGCAAATTTAATATTCCACGCTCATAGAACTTCTGGCCTTTATCTGCAAAAAACTGAACCAAGTGCGATTTTATATCCTCATCATTGCCGAAAGTTTTACCATTTAAGGAGTTTTGCAAAGATCGAAATAAATGGTGGTCTGATGGTGCAAGGTCAGGGCTATATGGTGGATGCATCAAAAGTTCCCAGCTAAGCTCACTCAGTTTTTGGCGAGTGACCAAAGATGTGTGCGTACTAGCGTTGTCCTGGTGGAATATGACACCTTTACGATTGACCAATTCTGGTCCCTTCTCCTTGATGGCTGTATTCAATTTGTCCAATTGTTGACAGTAAACATCCGAATTAATCGTTTGGTTCCTTGGAAGCAGCTCAAAATATACCACACCCTTCCAATCCCACCAAACAGACAGCATAACCTTCTTTTGGTGGATATCGGCCTTTGAAGTGGTTTGAGCTGGTTCACCATGCTTGGACCATGATCGTTTTCGACTAACGTTGTTGTAAACAATCCATATTTCATCTCCAGTTATGATTCGTTTTAAAAACGGATCGAATTCATTGCATTTAAGGTGCATATCACAAGCGTTGATTCGGTTTGTTAAATGAATTTCTTTCAATACATGTGGTACCCATATTAAAATTGACGCCAAACAAACAAATGTAAACAAAATTTCGCGCACTTTTTTCTAAAGCAAGCTAAAAGTAACAGCTGATAACTGACAGAAGAAAGAATGCAATTACAGAGTCACAAGCCGTTGAAAAAAATTGTCAACGCCGACTATATTACTACAATATTACCAACAAATACTTTTTGGGCAACCCAATATTTTCCATACTTCGGTATGTTTAGAGGCATGACATTATTTTTACCACTTAAATATTTGTACGAAGAATTAATTATTTGTCATCTGGTGGTATGTTTACTCTGAAGCACTTTACTTGAAGGTCATGCCCATGTAAAAGTATTATTGCTGATATATCTATTAGTAAGTGGTTACAGGATCTTGATTCGGATTACGCACTGACTTTTTGCTTTTACTTTATGAACATTGACAAAAAGAAACACATTATTTTTGATTTGTTGACGATCAAGAGATGTGACAATTGGAAAATTTGGACTTTTACCTAATTGTTTTCTTAGAAATACCCGAATTCCAGGAAAACCCTTTATTAGCGTAAGATAACTGAAAGATATAAGCTTTTACAGGGGTTAAATTATAGTACAAAATGGAGTCCTTGGTGAAGCCCGAAACGTTCACAATGTCAACAAGCAAAAGCGTGCTAAGTTCGGCCGGGCCGAATCTTATATACCCTCCATCATGGATCGCCTTTGTCGAGTTCTTTTCCCGGTATCTCTTTTTAGACAAACCAAGAATAACAGAAAAGAATTGCTATGCTATTGGAACTATATCAAGTTATGGTCCATAATACATCAAGCTATATCAAGTTATGAACCATAATTAAATTGAATGTGGGTGTCTATAGAAGAAGTTATTGTGTACAATTTCAGCCAATTCGAATAAGAATTGCGCACTTTAGGGGCTCAAGAAATAAAATAGCGAGATCGGTTTATAAGGAAGCTGTATCATCGCGTTCTTCTTCCATTTTATGGGCGAAGCTATTTTGGCTCAATGTTATAAGCAGAATTGTCGATTTTGGAGTGAATATCAGCCAGAAACATTGGAAGAGCTACTAATGCATCCGGAAAAGTCACAGTTTGGTGCGGTTTATGGGTGGTTGCATAATTGGACCGTACATCTTCAAAGATGATGCAAATCGAAACGTAACTGTGAATGGTGAGCGCTATCGTGAGATGATATCCAACTTTTTTGGCCAAAATGCAAGAGCTTGACTTGCATAACATGTGGTTTCTACAAGATGGCAAACTCATTTCTATACAGAATAGCCCGATTCAATTGACTTATTGGAAGACAACATTGAAGCATTAATTCGTGAGATACCGGCCGAGATGTCGGAAATAGTATGCCAAAATTAGACTTAGCGGGTGGACCATTTGAGGAGCAGTCAACATTTGTAAGAAATAGTCTGCAAATATTAAATTGAATGAACCGTATCATCGATTCAAACAATTTTCTGAATTTTATGTGTTTTTTTAACGTTCCTATAGTTCTATATATAGTATAGTTGGACCCAAATTTTAATATGATATTCGTTTTCTGGTCTCCAATAGCTGTCATTTGATACCCATATTGTGCCTATCGGTCGACTTTTAGTTTTGTGCAACGTTTTTGGGGTGAGGAGGAGGGTCTGCTTCCATCCAATATCTAAAAATTATATAGCCTAGGTTTCCTTCCAGACAAACCTGCACATTCTGTGAAAATGTTAAGAAAAACGGTTCACCTGTTTTTGATTCTACGGAACGAACAAACAAACTGAGTCCCATATAGTCATGATACGTCTTATGCCCATTTGGAGAGTTTTTGGGGTTGGGGTGACCCCTTATACTTCGATCTGATTTTGTATTCCAGACTCGTAATCTACTCCTGAAAACCTTTCATTCGAGCCCCATATTGACACGAAGGTGCAATATGTCTGTTTGGTGGACTTTTGGGATTGGGGCGGCATGATGGGTACGTAGATTCAAATTTTAATACCATATTCGTATTCTTCTCCCCAATACCTTTAATTTGATACCCATTTTACCCCAATCGGCCCACTTCTGAATATGGATGGTGTTTGTGGCATAACCACCTTTCCGATATCAAATAAGTAAGGACGGCCTGATACCCTACACCTACACAAGATCCATTGATAAATGGGTTAGCAAAGGCCTTAAAAATTTAAATCGTATATGGGACCTATATCTAAAACTGAACAAATTTCTATGAAATTCATCAGTCATCAGAAGAGTTATAAAAGAACCTTCGTCCCAAATTTTGTTAACAAACAAATCTGTTAATACATTACTAAATTATTGAGTATTACTCAAAATCGGACGAAAATATATATGAGAGCTATATCTAAATCTGAACCGATTTCTATTAAATTTAGAAGCAATATCGGGAGTCATCCGTTGTGCCATATTTCGTGTGAATCGGTTTACAAATGACCAAATTATTGCGATGCTAGTCCAAATCGGTCGAATATATATATGGAATTTGTATCTAAATCTGAACCGATTACTATGAAATTCACCAATAATGTCGAGACTTATAAGAGAATCCCACGTGAAAATCGGTTTGGTTTCGGTTCGGTTTCGTGAGAATCGGTTTACAAATAACGATATAATTGCAATTTTATTCAAAACTGACGAACATATATATGGGAGCTATATCTAAATAAAAACCGATTTCTATGAAACTCACTAATAATATCAATATTTATAAGACAATCTTTCCTGCAAAATTTCGTGAGAATTGGTTTACAAATAACGATATAAATGCAATTTAAGTCCAAATCGGAAAAACACATATATGGGAGCTATATCTAAGCCTAAACCGATTTTTTCCAATTTCAATCGGTCTAAGAAAATGCTTGGCTAAATTTGAAGATCTGGTGAAAATTGCGACCTATACTTTGTACACAAATGAACATGGACAGACGGACAGACAGACGGGCATAGCTAAATCGAATCAGAAAGTGATTGTGAGACGATCGGCATACTTATCAATGGGTCTATCTCTCTTCCTTCTGGGTATTACAATAAATTCACTAAGTCATAATAACCTGTACCAAAGTTGTGGTGTAGAGGATACAAATTATATTGCCTATGTTTCCTTCTAGCCCAACCTACACACTCTGTGAAAAGTTCAAGGTAATCGGTTCGGCTGTTTTTGAGTCTATGCGGAACATACAAACTGTCGGAAAACACATTCGAATACTGTTAGAATTTCTTCAGAATTCGGTTAAAATTCGATAAGACAAGCCGGAAAGTATATCCAAATTCTACTAATATTTGAATGAGAAGTCGATACGACGAGTCGGAAAAAAACTCTCTGATACTTTAGGAATTCTAATATACTTTCGGTCAGAAATTGATAAGACAAGTCGGAAAACACATCCGCATTCTTTAAAACTCAACATCACAATTTGATCAGAAGTCTTAAAGACAACTCTAAATGTTCCTTCTGATTTCCATACCCTACATACCCTGTAATACAGTATAGAGTATAATAACTAAGTGCATTTGTTTGTAATACCCAGAAGGAAGAGATATATACCCATTGATAAGTATACCGATCGACCCAGAATCACTCCTTGATTCGATTTAGCTATGTTCCTCTATCTGTCTGTCTACCTGTCTGTCTGACTGTCTATCTGTCTGTCTGTACGTCTGTCTGACTGTATTTCCGTCTGTCCATGCTACTTGTGTACAAACTACAGGTCGTAGTTTTTATCCAATCATCTTCAATTGGAAATTGAAACTATTGAAATTGGACAAAAATCGGTTCAGATTTGGATATAGCTCCCATATATATGTTCGTCCGATTTGTAGTAATAATGCATTAACATGGACATTTGTTAACATATTCTCTCGAAATTAAGCAGCAATAATTTTTTGTGACTCTTGACTTTACTGGTAAATTTCATAGAAATCGGTTAAGATTTAGATATAGATGCCATATATGTATATTACCCGATTTTCAAATCTATGGCCAATACACTTGCATTTATTGACCAATCTTGCCAAAAATGTTGTACAATGCTTTCCTGGACGACTACCACAATATCTAAGTAGTTTGGTCAAAATAAGTTCATATTTCGATAAAGCTCCCATATATATGTTCGTCCGATTTTCAGAAATGTTGCAATAAAGTACTCATTTGTTAACCGATTCTCAAGAGATTTGGCAGGAAGGTTTTTTATGACTCTTAATGTAACATTCCACTAAGGAACAGGGGCAAACTTCTCACATACCAATGAGTGCAGTCCGATTCAAATTTAAGCTCAATGATAAGGACCTCCTTTGCGACATCTCTTTAGAGAGAAGTTTTACATGGCATAGTACCTAACAAATGTTGCCAGCATAGGAGGGGAAAAACCCCCGCTGAAAACTTTTTGTGATGGTCTCGCCAGGATTCGAACCCAGGCGTTCAGCGTCACATGCGGACATGCTAACCTCTGCGCTACAGTGGCCTCAGAATTTGATATAGCTGCCATATATGTATACCGCCCAAATTTCACTTATAGAGCAACTGCAAACGTATTTATTGGTCAATCTTGCCAAAATTTTGCACAACGTTTTCCTCGGTGCCTACCAGAAAATCTAAGAAGTTTGGTCAAAATCGGTTCAGATTTATTTAACTCCCACATATATGTTGGTCAGATTTTGGGTAATTTGCAGTAATGTTGTCATTTTTCAACCGTAGTTTGTATAGTTTGAACATATTTGATCGAAATTTGTAGAATTCGGTGCGAAAATCAGATTTCCCTCCGACATTTCATTCCGAAGCCAAGCACTTCGTATATTTTTCGTTAAGAATCCGAACAGACTTCAGATCCGACTTTGGACGATTTTGCCGAATTTTTGTAGACTTCTGAACGTTTGGTTTATTGGAAATTTACCTAACCATTGCTTCAATTTTGATGCCACTATGAGATTATGTATGCCCAAACATTTTCATAATTTTAGTTTATCCTGTTTTTAAAACATATTTATATTGGGTTGCCCAAAAAGTAATTGCGGATTTTTCATATAGTCGGCGTTGACAAATTTTTTCACAGCTTGTGACTCTGTAATTGCATTCTTTCTTCTGTCAGTTATCAGCTGTTACTTTTAGCTTGCTTTAAAAAAAAGTGTAAAAAAGTATATTTGATTAAAGTTCATTCTAAGTTTTATTAAAAATGCATTTACTTTCTTTAAAAAAATCCGCAATTACTTTTTGGGCAACCCCATATATTGCATCTAACAAGTACTATATCCCCATCGCCAACATACATCACTTTTACCAATGAAAGTGTCTCTTCCTTAAATCCAGTTTCGTTTCAACTGCATATGTTTCCAGTGCAATAATAGCGTCCATTGCAAAAAAAACATCATTTATTTGATAGAAGCATGTATTTACTCCTTTGTCCATGTTGAAGGTAATTTTTCAGCATATGTTGGTTGTTTTCGCTTGTTTCAACCGAAAATGTATTAATTACGCATAGCCTAGCACAGAAATTATTTAACATTTAAAGTTTAACAAGTAAAATCGTGCTAAGTTCGTCCGGGCCGAATCTTGGGAACCCATGGATTCTGCAAAAAAATTATAAAAAATAAATTAAGTTGAAGGGCATAATTTTATTCTACATACCAAACTTCTGTCAAATCAGCAAAAATTTTAATTTTTAGGAAACAAGGATGATCGAGAGATCGGTTTATATGGGAGCTATATCAGGTTATATACTGATTTGGATCGTACTTTGCACAGTTGTTCGAAGTCATAACAGAACACTACATGTACAGGGTGGCTGATGAATATTGCTACAATGATGAATATTGCTACATTTTTTTTTCGGTGTATGGAATACATTTTTCTTTTATTCATGTTAAATTAAATTATTAAATTAATTATTAAATTATTATTAATTAAATTAATTAATTAATTAATTAAATTAATTATTAAATTATTATTATTAAATAGAAAAAAAGTTATTACATTTTTTTTTGGTAGCGGCTTTCATCAGCCACCCTGTACTACAATTTCAGCCAAATTGAACAAAAATTGCGACTTATAAGGGCTCAACTTGGAACGCTTGTATGAGTCATAGGAGAAACTACATGCAAAATTTTAGCCAAATCGGACAAATATTGCGGCTTGTAAGACCTAAATTTTTATGCCCACACACAGCACATCTTTGGGGGATGGGGATATATGCATTTTGTCATTACTTTTGCAACACATTGAAATATCCATTTCCGACCGTATAAAGTATACATATTCTTGATCAGCGTAAAAATCTAAGAAGGTCTAGCCATGTCCGTCCGTCTGTCCGTTTGTGTATTAAAATCACGCTACAGTCTTTAGAAATAGAGATATTGAGCTGAAACTTTGCACAGATTCTTCTTCTATCCATAAGCAGGTTAAGTTCGAAGATGGGCTATATCGGACTATATCTTGATATACCCCCCATATAGACCGATCCGACGATTTAGGGTCTTAGACCCATAAAATCCACATTTATTGTCCGATTGTTCTTAAATTTGTCACAGTGAGTTACGTTAGGCCAATCGACATGCTTCTTTAATTTGATCGGTCCAGATTTGGATATAACTGCAGTATAGACCGATCTCTCAATTTAAGGTCTTGGGCTCATAAAATGCGCATTTATTATCAGATTTTTCCAGTATTTGGGACAGTGAGTTGCATTAGGCCAGTCAATATCCCTTTTTAATTTGGCCCAAATCAGTACAGATTTGCATATAGCTGCCATATAGACCGATCTCTCGGTCCATATGACAGCCCATAAAAGGCGCATTTATTATCCGATTTCGCCGAAATTTGAGACCGTGAGTTATGTTAGGCCCTTCGACACCCTTCTACAGTTTGGCCCAGATCGGTTCAGATTTGGATATAGCTGCCATATAGACCGATTTCTCGATTTAAGGTCTTAGGCCCATAAAAGGCGCATTTATTGTCCGATGACGCCGAAATTTGGGACAGTGAGTAATGTAAGGCTCTTCGATATCCTTCTACAATTTCGCTCAGATCGGTCGATTGGAATATAGCTGCTATATTGACCGATATCTCGAGTTAAGGTTTTGGGCCCATAAAAGGCGTATTTATTGTCCGCTTTCGTCGAAATTTGGGACAGTAAGTTGCGTTAGGCTCTTTAAAATCCTTCTTGAATTCGGCCCAGATCGGTTCAGATTTGGATATAGCTGTCATATAGACCGACCACTCGATTTAAAGTCTTGACTCCATAAAATACACTTTTTTGGTTCGATTTCGCCGAAATTTGGGACAGTGAGTTGTGTTAGGCCCTTCGGCATCCCTCTTCAATTTGGCCCAGATTTGGCAGATTTGGATATAGCTGCCATATAGACCGATCTCTGTATTTAAAGTCTTGAGCCCCTTAAAGGCGCATTTATTGTCCGATTTCACTGAAATTTGATACAGTGACTTATGTTAGTCTTTTCGGCATCCGAGTCGTTTATGGTTCACATCGGTCTATATATGGATATGGCTACCATAAAGACCAATATTTTGTTCTACAAAATTGAACAATGACTTGTACATATTAGACCTCTCAATATCCGCGTCGAATTTGGTCAAAATCGGACCATATTTTGATAAAGCTGCTATGGAGGCATAAATTATGAATTTTCACCGGATTATGACAAAAGGTGGTTATATATGTAACGCGAGGTGATGGGTATTCAAAGTTTGGCCAGGCCGAACTTAACGCCTTTATACTTGTTGAAAGTCATAACAGAACACTGCATGCTAAATTTCAGCCAAATCGGATGAAAATTGTGGCTTCCACGGGCTCGAGAAGTCAAATCGGGCGATCGGTTATATGGGAGCTATATTAGATTAAAGACCGATTTGAACCGTACTTGGCACAGTTGTTGGGAGTCATAACAGAATACTATGTGCAAAATTTCAGCGGACACAAATTGAGACTTCCAGGGGCTCAAAAAGTCAACTCGGGTGGTCGGTTTATAAAAGAGCTACATCAGGTTCTTGACCGATTTGGACCGTACGTGACACAGTTGATGGAAGTCATAACAAAACACTATGTTCAAAATTTCAGCCAAGTAGGACAAAAGTTATGGCTTCTTATGGGCTCGGACGGACGGATGGATATTGCTAGTTCGAACCAGAATTTCGAGACGATCAACAATATATATATTCTTTAGGGGTCCTAGATTAATATTTCGAGGTGTTACAAACGGAATGACTAGATTAGTATACCCCCATCCTATGGTGGGGATATAAAAATATATATCTCCATTATTTACTCCTGCTGTCAACCGAGGCAAGGCTAGTGTGCGATGGAATAAATGAATGAATGGTGCTTGCTGGCTTTATTAATGCGTAATGTGTTATGCTAGCATGTGTGTGTGTGTGTGAGAAAGTGTGTCAATACTCAGGGAGGAAAAATCGCCAATTCTACCCGAGCATTGCCAAAAAGAGTCGGGTTAATTAACAGGCAATTTCTTGATGTTCTGACTGTTGTTGTGTTGCCTGTTTGCTGCTTGTTGTCTGTTTGACATCATATCCTGCATATTTTGCTTTTAGCACAAGCTCTTTGTTGATATCGCACAGTGGTCGTCATCGTAAATGTAAGTTGAATAATAAGACATTCTGATGTGAAAAACGCTTGCTGCGAGAGTAAGAAATTTGCTTAAATTTATAGTACGAGTATTTGGTAGGCATTAATATTCATATGGGATTTTAGAGGATTATAACCTTTAATCTTAGTATAGACTTATATTCGAACTCGCCTTTTATTTTATGTCAATCCAAATGGACTAGACTACAGAAGTTTCCTGTCACATGCATCGCACGTGCGAAGGCTGGCTAGCTTATTAACAGCAATTCTTTATTTCTTAACACTGTTCTTCGCTGTCTACATCGTCAGAAGCACATACTCTTGCCGAAAAGCCAAACTAATTAATGTTAATGACTGTAGAAATTTCCACTGGTAAACAACATTTCAACTCGAATGTGATGACACAAACATGGCAAAAGCATGGCTCTTTTCTCCCTTCCTTTCTCTCTCTGCTGCTGAAATAGGAATTTAATTTAAATTTTTAAGCGTAAGAAAATTATTATCAAAAAAAAAAAAATATTTTGCTGCTGTAGTTGTTGCTGTGTATCGGCTACGGTCGGAGTCGTTTTCCCTTTTCATTTCGGTTTTTAACTTAACTTTGGGTGGTAACATTGCGGGAGGATATGGAGCGCCAAAACATTTTGTGCGTGTATGTGTGTGTTTAAGCCGAAGTAAAGACAGGAATAAGGAAATTATAGGGAATCATTGCAATTAGTCTGTTTATGAAATATTCCTAATTAAATTACCATGTTAAGTGTTTCTGATGTTTATAATTTTGCGGTGAAATGTTCTTTTCAATAGACAAAGTCATTAAAAAATCTGTAACAGCAAAGATTTAGGTTGACATTAAATGGTGCATGCATGACCAGCGGCAGCAATTTATAAGGTTTTATTCAATAAATCGTGTTTTCCAATAAGAGCCCTACAAAAGTCTTTTGAAATAAAATAAAAACGGCAGTGGATATCAATGAAATTCTTTATTTCTGTGAAAGTACGTTCGGTGCCTTTATGTATGGAACTTGATTCCTTTTGCATGGCCACCACGGGCTCGCTTGCAGAAGTCCAGACACTGAACCTGATTTTCGACGGTTTTCAGGCATAAATCGGCCGATACTGCTGCAATTTGACGTTCGATGATCGTACGAAGTTCATCAATCGTTGGCTTGTTGGCTTAAACCATAGACTTGACGTAGCCCCAAAGGAAATAGTCTAAAGGCGTCAAATCGCATGACCGAGAGGTCAATCGGCCAATTTTCCGTTGTGACTTCCAATATTCGTGACAAATATGGTCTAAATCGGTGCATAGTCTGATATAGCTCTCATATTTCGATATAGCTGCCATATGGACCGATCTTCCGGTGGAGCATTTTCCATCCGAATTCGATGAAATTTAGCATAGTAAGTTTTGCTAGATCCCTGCCCATTGAATATGGTCTAGTTCGGATCATATTTGAATATAGCTGCCGTACAGATTGATCTGCCTATATAGGATATTGAGCTAATAAAAGGAACATTTTTCATCCGTTTTCAATAAAATTTGAAGCAGTGAGTTTTGATGGACCTCTACACATTTTTGTTGAATATCGTCCAGATCGGACCATATTTGGATAAAGACGATTTTAAAAAAGTGTAGAGGTCTATCAAAACTCATTATTTCAAATTTCATCGAAATAGGATGAGAATTGCCCATTTTACAAGGCCAATAAACCATATCGGGAGATCGGTCTATATGACAGCTGTATTCAAATATGGTCTGATCTGGACCAACAAATAGGTATATGGGTCTACCGAAACTCGCTGAGCCAAATTTCATCGAAATCGAATGGAAAATTACCATTTTTATTTTGTCTCAAGACTTTAAGTCTGGAAATCGGTCTATATATAGGCTATATATGACTAAGTTCCGACTTTATGAGATCAGAAGATCAGGTTTATATACAGAGAATACGAAACCATCACAAAATTTTTGGAAAAGCATTTCATTACCAAAATATCTGAAAATTTTTAGTACCCAAAGAAGGTATTTACCCAATAAATACCCAAGCATTGGGTATTTACCCGGTAGAAACCCATCTCTAGGCATGTAGTACAGCCAATTCCTGGCCCGGCTTTGTCGTGCGAAGCATTTGGCTAAGGCCGAGCGTCGGATCATCGGCTCGGCACAACGAGGCATACATTTGCGATTCCACAAAACCCATGCGGTTGAGGCGCTGGGCCAGTAAACCGTCCCCGAAAAACTATGAGAACTTCTATGAGAAGCAAAGGAATAGTAAAAACGGACCTCCCCCCCCAACGTTGACGACCCACGCAAACGAAAGAGAGATAACATCCAGTAATGTGTTAAGGCTGATAGATTTCGCTGCGGCAAAAAACATGGCAGTTAGTAGCACCAGATTCCAACATAAAAATATTCACAAAGCCACATGGCTGTCACCCGATCCAAACACGAGGAACCAAATTGATCAAGTTGTGATAGATGGAAGGCTTTCATCCAGCGTTTCAGATGTACGATCGATCCGTGAAGCGAATATATTTAGATTCGGATCATTACCTTGTCGCAGCAAAGGTTCGCATCGGTTTGAACATGGCGAGGGAGGAACGATCTGACACTGCACGGAAGCTGGACATTGAAAAGCTGCAAACACAACAGATAGCACCGGCATACTCCACTCGACTAACCCAACTGCTTGAAGAGAGCACTCCTTGTTTCGATGATAAAATGACGCAGTGGAAAACTAACTCCAAGGAAAATGCCTCGAAATCCATACTTGGGTACCGGAAGCCTCCTCCAAGAAACCCATGGTACGACCATGAGTGTCGAGATGCTACTGAAGCCAAGAATGCGGCATATATAGCTTGCTATCAGTAGCAACGCGCCAGATGAAGTAGAGATATCGGGAGAAAAGGAGAGAGCAGAAAAGTCTATTCCACAGAAAGAAAAAGGAAATGGAAAGGCTTGAGTTCGAGCGAATTGAGATGTACAGGAGTCAGAATGAAGTGCGGAAAATCTACCAATGAATTTAACATCAAACCGATGACTTTGGTGCAGGCACATCCTCCTGCAGAGACAAAGAAGGAACTCTGGTAACTGACACAGATAGCATTCTGAGGATATGGAAACAACATTTCAACCAACTGCTACTGCCCGACGTTTGCGGCGAAGAGGATACTACAGAACCAATGAATGATGATGGAATAGAATGTTTACCTCCTAGTCAGAATGAGGTCCAAGTAGCAGTGATCGGACTAAAGAACAACAAGGCACCAGGAGCCGACGGGTTACCCGCTGAACTATTTAAGACCGGAAGCGACACGCTGATAAGGCGTATGCTTAAGCCCGATTATTGGAACCTCAGCATACTATGTCCCGTACACAAACAAGAGGGAATGTGCAAACTACAAATGAATAAGTCTCCTCCCCATAGCATACAAGATACTCTCCAGCGCACTGTGTGAAAGATTAAAAAATAAAGTCAATGAAATAATTGGGTCCTATCAATGCGGCTTTAGACCTGATGAATCCACCCTGGACCAGATATTAACACTGCACCATATCCTGAAAAAGGCTCGAGAAGGACAAATCAAAACCTACCATCGCTTTGTTGACTACAAAGCCGCTTTCGATAGTCTTCTACGTTCAAAAGTATTTCAAGTCATGTCTGAGATTGGTATCCAAACGAGGTTTCAGAAAAAGAGACAGCGTATCGTGTGAGCTCTTTAATATCCTGTTGGAAAAGATTATACGAGCTGCAAATTTTGCCCATGAACATTCCACTAAGGAACAGTTGCAAACTTTTCACAAATCAATGAGTGCAGTCCGATTCAAGTTTAAGCTCAATGGCAAAGGGCCTTCTTTTTATAGTCAAGTCCGAACGGCGTACCACAATGCGACACCTCTTTGGAGTAAAATTTTATATGGCATAGTACCACACAAATGTTGCCAGCATTTGGAGGGGAAAACCACCGCTGAAAATTTATTGTGATGGTCTCGCCAGAATTCGAACCAAGGCGTTCAGCGTCATAGGCGGACATGCTAACCTCTGCGATGCGGTGATGAAATGCAGATGTGAATAGATATGGCACACTAATCACAAGAGAACACAGCATGTGTTCGCCGATGCCGCCGACATCGACATCACAGGTCGGTCAACGGAAGTAGTAACTGCTGCCTTTGTAAGAATCGAAAGAGAGTCGATGAAAATGGGTCTGGCAGTAAATGGAGATAAGACGAAATGTATGGTTTCAACACCCAAAACGCCTTGTAAAACCGAGCAGATAAAGAGAATGGAGAAATTTGGGAACCACAACTTTGAGATAGTCACTAACTTTATCTACCTCGGCACCGCCGTAACCGAAACAAATGACACCAGTTTTGAGATAAAGCGAAGAATAATACTGGCAAACAGATGCTACTTTGGTTTAAGTAAGCAGTTTATAAACAAGGCCACCTCTCGACAGACGAAGATTACACTATACAAGACACTGATACTACCCGTGTTGTTATATGGTTCTGAGGCATGGGTACTTGTGAAAGCAGATGAGGCAGTGCTTGGAGTATTTGAGAAAAAGATTCTTCGTAAAAAACGGACCAGTTTGTGTTAATGGAGAATTTAGGCGACGTATGAACCACAAGCTGTATGACGACGATAGCATAGTTACATGCATACAATACAACGGCTGCGTTGGCAAGGTCATGTTATCAGAATGGATGAAGAAACTGCAGCAAGGAAGTCTTTTGAAGGCAAATACGGTGGTACACGCAAACCGGGAAGACCAAAAGCTCGATGGAATGATCAATTGGTGAGATACACCCCGAAGCCTGGTGTCAGAGATTTTATAATGAGCGCCGAAGATCGAGGGGCTTGGAACGCTATTCTTCGTTCGGCTTGTGGAATAAATGTTCTGTCATAGCGAATTAAATTAAAGTAACTAAGGCCCTATGCTAGGATAATTATTGCAGTATGAATACTATTTATACAAATTTTTAAATAGTGATATTAAATATTTCTATAAAGGTTTGTTTCTTTCAGGAATTTAATGATGCATTTAAAATTTTCTGTGGTTGGAACAAATAGACTACTTAATGGGATGGAGTTAGTGAATAATTTCGATCTGATGCTAGCAAAAAGCGGACATTTATTGATGCAATGATTAAGAACCTTTCAACGATTGTATAAACAGTTGCAAACATGATACACATGCAGACGAAGAATGTGTCCATGTGTCAGACGTGTATTCGCAATCTAATAACCTAGTCTACTTAACCGGCTCAAAATTGGAAAGTCGTCGCTAGTGCTGGTACCACGTGGATGTGGTTTCCACTCATTGAGATTTGTCGTTAACTGTTTTGGTTATAAACCAAAAAATATTGTTTGGAGTTCCTATTAAGGGCATATTTAAAGACTCCTTAGCGCTTTTGTCCTCAAAAATATTGCCGCCAAATAGTCTAGTGAACCAGTATTCATGACAAATATAGTCTAATTCTAAAAGCGTAGGACAGTTCGTTGTTTATATCATCAATTGGCTTCAAAGCAGATAGGGAATCACTGCATATTACAAATTTACCTGAAATGTCCCTCACTAAAATGAGGGCCTCGTAAATAACAATCAATTCGGCTGTAAAAATTGATAAAAATTCTGGTAGAATAGATGATTTGAGTTCCCTAGTGTCATCCGCTATGGTATATCCCACATTGTGATCTGACTTCGAACCATCGGTAAAGATAAAAGTATGATACTTGTAGTCCTCTGTTAGCTTCTGAAACAGTGTCCTAAATACTGATTCAGCATTTGGAATCAGTTTTTGGAAATCAGCCAAGTCAAAGATGATACTACTTCTGGCATACTCCCATGAAGTATGATCGTCGTTGCCAAGTGCAGGCAAATTTATGGGAAGTCCTAAATACCTACATATATGTATCACCTTTTGAATTGCCGAAGGAATCCTTGGTTGGGTACTGTTCTCTAAAAAAAGTCTTTGTTAAATTGCCTAAGGATGGGCTGTCGTCAGAAAGCAAACCTAGTAATAGACACTAACGTACCTGGATTAAAATTGAACTTAAAGCTACTCAGGCATTTTATTATATTTAGGCTTCTAGTTAACGTATCCTTGAGGTAACCTACATGTGAGTTCCAGTTGTATTTCGTATTAAAAAAGAGACCCAAAATTCTAAGCCTATTAACCTCCTCCGAAAGGAAGCCACTTGTCACTATTCGGGAAAAGCAGTTCCGCTTGCAACAGAAGTGAATGCATTTGCATTTATTTCGGGAAAGAACCGGTCCTGAGTACTCACCCCATATCATTATGCTCGAAAAAATTCCAGCGACATTTACGATAAGGCTGGCAAAATATCGATCGATAGTGCGATATTTAATTTTTTGACTGAATATCGATTGATATTTTTCCGATGGATACTATCGGAAAAGTCGTTTTTTTGCAAAATCAAACAAAAGGAGAAGGGCCTAATATAGACGTGTCCGTTCGTCTGTCCGTCTGTCTGTTGAAATCACGCTACAGTCTTTAAAAATAGAGATATTGAGCTGAAATTTTGCACAGGTTCTTTTTTTGTCCATAAGCAGGTTAAGTTCGAAAATGGGCTATATCGGACTATATCTTGATATAGCCCTTATATAGACCCATCTCCCTATTTTATTTCTTGAGCCTCTAAAGGGCGCAATTCTTGCTCGAATTGCCTGAAATTTTACAAAATAACTTCTTCTATGGTCTCCAGCATTCAATTAGATTATGGTCCGAATCGGACCATAACATGATATAGCTTGTTTTGTTTTAATTAAGAAGGGAGACACATTAGATAGAGTTTCTGTGTTTTTTTTTCCTTTGGGCGATTAAATATTTAGGTCCATCAGTTTTAACATGTTCACACATGTTTTCACCTTCAGTTTATGGGCAGACAATACTTCGTACATCACTCATTGTTTGGCACCTTATTGTTGTTTTGTAACTATTTGTTTTCCTTTCTGTCAATTTGATCACAAACAAGACATGGTCCGGTTTGGACCACAATTAAATTATATGTTGGAGGCCTGTGTAAAATGTCAGCCAATTCGAATAAGAATTGCGCCCTTTGGGGGCTTAAGAAGTAAAATAGAGAGATCGATTTATATGGGAGCTGTATCGGGCTATAGACCGATTCGGACCATAATAAACACATATGTTGATGGTCATGAGAGAATCCGTCGTACAAAATTTCAGGCAAATAGGATAATAATTGCGACCTCTAGAGGCTCAAGAGGTCAAAATCCCAGATAGGTTTATAAGACAGTTATATCATGTTATGAACCGATTTGAACCATACTTGGCACAGTTGTTGGATATCATAACAAAACACGTCGTGCCAAAATTCATTCAAATCGGATAAGAATTGCGCCCTCTAGAGGCTCAAGAAGTCAAGACCCAAGACCGGTTTATATGACAGCTATATCAGGTAACAGACCGATTTGAATCATTCTTGGTACAGTTGTTGGATATCATGACAAAACACGTAGTGCCAAAATTCATTCAAATCGGATAAGAATTGCTCACTCTAGAGGCTCAAGAAGTCAAGACCCAAGATCGGTTTATATGGCAGCTATATCAGGTTATAGACCGATTTGAACCATACTTGGCACAGTTGTTGGATATCATAACAAAGCACGTAGTGCCAAAATTCATTCAAATCGGATAAGAATTGCGCCTTCTAGAGGCTCAAGAATTCAAGACCCAAGATCGGTTTATATGGCAGCTATATCAGGTTATAGACCGATTTAAACCATACTTGGCACAGTTGTTGGATATCATAACAAAACACGTAGTGCCAAAATTCATTCAAATCGTATAAGAATTGCGCCCTCTAGAGGCTCAAGAAGTCAAGACCCAAGATCGGTTTATATGACAGCTATATCAAAACATGGACCGATTTGAACCATACTTGGCACAGTTGTTGGATATCATAACAAAGCACGTAGTGCCAAAATTCATTCAAATCGGATAAGAATTGCGCCTTCTTGAGGCTCAAGAATTCAAGACCCAAGATCGGTTTATATGGCAGCTATATCAGGTTATAGACCGATTTAAACCATACTTGGCACAGTTGTTGGATATCATAACAAAACACGTAGTGCCAAAATTCATTCAAATCGTATAAGAATTGCGCCCTCTAGAGGCTCAAGAAGTCAAGACCCAAGATCGGTTTATATGACAGCTATATCAAAACATGGACCGATATGGCCCATTTACAATACCAACCGACCTACACTAATAAGAAGTATTTGTGCAAAATTTCAAGCAGCTAGCTTTACTCCTTCGGAAGTTCGCGTGCTTTCGACAGACAGACGGACGGACGGACGCACGGACGGACAGACGGACGGACATGGCTAGATCGACATAAAATGTCACGACGATCAAGAATATATATACTTTATGGGGTGGCAGACGAATATTTCGAGTAGTTACAAACAGAATGACGAAATTAGTATACCCCCCATCTTATGTTGGAGGGTATAAAAAGTTTTGTTGCGCTATTTGAAGAACTTCCGTTTGCTTCAACTCAACCGTTCTTTGTGAGAGACAAATACTGAATGCATTTGCATTTTTATACCCTCCACCATAAGATGGGGGGTATACTAATTTCGTCATTCTGTTTGTAACTACTCGAAATATTCGTCTGAGACCCCATAAAGTATATATATTCTTGATCGTCGTGAAATTTTATGTCGATCTAGCCATGTCCGTCCGTCCGCCTGTCTGTCGAAAGCACGATAACTTCCGAAGGAGTAAAGCTAGCCGCTTGAAATTTTGCACAAATACTTCTTATTAGTGTAGGTCGGTTGGTATTGTAAATGGGCCATATCGGTCCATGTTTTGATATAGCTGCCATATAATCCGATCTTGGGTCTTGACTTCTTGAGCCTCTAGAGTGCGCAATTCCTATCCGATTGGAATGAAATTTTGCACGACGTGTTTTGTTACGATATCCAACAACTGTGCCAAGTATGGTTCAAATCGGTCCATAACCTGATATAGCTGTCATATAAACAGATCTGGGGACTTGACTTCTTGAGCTTCTAGAAGACTCAATTTCTATCCGATTTGGCTGAAATTTCGCAAGACGTTTTTTATACCCACCACCGAAGGATGGGGGTATATTCATTTTGTCATTCCGTTTGCAACACATCGAAATATCCATTTCTGACCCTATAAAGTATATATATTCTTGATCAGCGTAAAAATCTAAGACGATCTAGACATGTCCGTCCGTCTGTCCGTCTGTCTGTTGAAATCACGCTACAGCCTTTAAAAATTGAGATATTGAGCTGAAACTTTGCACAGATTCTTTTTTTGTCCATAAGCAGGTTAGGTTCGAAGATGGGCTATATCGGTCTATATCTTTATATAGCCCCCATATTGACCGATCGGCCGATTTAGGGTCTTAGGCCCATAAAAGCCATATTTACTATCCGATTTTGCTGAAATTTGGGACAGTGAGTTGTGTTAGGCCCTTCGACATCCTCCGTCAATTTGGCGCAGATCGGTCTAGATTTGGATATAGCTTCCATATAGACCGATCGGCCGATTTAGGGTCTTAGGCCCATAAAAGCCACATTTATTATCCGATTTTGCTGAAATTTGGGACAGTGAGTTGTGTTAGGCCCTTCGATATCCTTCGTCAATTTGGCTCAGATCGGTCTAGATTTTGATATAGCTGCCATATAGACCGATCCTCCGATTTAGGGTCTTAGGCCCATAAAAGCCACATTTATTATCCGATTTTGCTGAAATTTGGGACAGTGAGTTGTGTTATGCCATTCGACATCCTCCGTCAATATGGCTCAGATCGGTTCAGACTTGGATATAGCTGCCATATAGACCGATCCTCAAATTTAGGGTCTTAAGCCCATAAAAGCCACATTTATTAGCCGATTTTGTTATGATTTGAGACAGTGAGTTGTGTTAGACCCTACAACGTCCTTCGTCGATTTGGCTCAGATCGGTCCAAATTTGGATATAGCTGCCATATAGACCGATCCTCCGATTTAGGGTTATATGCTCATAAAAGCTACATTTATTATCCGATTTTCTGAAATTTCGGACAGTGCGTTGTCTTAGGCCCTCCGACGTCCTCTGTGAATTTGGCTCAGATCGGCCCAGATTTGGATATAGCTGTCATATAGACCGATCCTCCGATTTGGGATCTTAGGCCCATAAAACGCTCATTTATTGTCCGATGTCGCCAAAATTTGGGACAGTGAGTTAAGTTAAACACCTTGACATACTTCTGCATTATCGCACTGATCGATCCAGATTTGGATATAGCTGGCATATAGACCGATCTCTCGGTTTTAGGTTTTGGGGCCATAAAAAGCGCATTTATTGTCCGATGTTGCCGAAATTTGGGACAAAGAGTTAAGTTAAGCCCCTCCACATATTACTGCTATGGGACATAAGTTATGAGTTTTGCACCGGATTTTTACGAAAGGTGGTTTACATATATAGCCGAGGTGGTGGGTATCCAAAGTTCGGCCCGGCCGAACTTAACACCTTTTTACTTGTTATTGTTACTTTCAACAACTATGTCAAATAAGGTACAAGTCGGTTCATAACTTGATATAGCTGTCATATAAACCGATCTGGGATCTTGACTTCTTGAGCCTCTAGGGGTCGCAAATATTTTCCGATTTGCCTGAAATTTTGTACTACGGATTCTCTCATGACCATTAACATACGTGTTTATTATGGTCTGAATTGATCTATAGGCCGATACAGCTCCCATATAAATCGATCTCTCTATTTTACTTCTTGAGCCCACAAAGGGCGCAATTCTTATTCGAATTGGCTGACATTTTACACAGGTCTCCAACATATAATTTAATTGTGGTCCAAACCGGACCATATGTTGATATCGCTCTAATAGCAGAGCAAATCTTTTCTTATATCCTTTTTTATGCCTAAGAAGAGATGCCGGGAAAAGAACTCGACAAATGCGATCCATGGTGGAGGGTATATAAGATTCGGCCCAGCCGAACTTAGCACGCTTTTACTTGTTGTTGTTTGTATATGTTTTGCGAGGCTGCCCAACAAAGCGAACAATTTTATAACTACAAGTCATATGCATAGGTGGGTTTTATAAAGGCGATTTTGTGGCACATATTACGGTCAAGCGACTGAATGGATTTTAATGAAATTGGCATCAATCGAAAGATATTTTTACAGAGATACTCAGAATATATATGAAAGTTAGTTTTGCGAAAAGAAAATCCATGAAAATGAGGAATTAACCTACAATAAATGGACAAGAAGCAGAAACACTGCAAATTGTTGTTGCTTTTTACTTAAGTATCCGTTATTTATGTAAATGTAAAGCCATCGGTGTGTGCTAGAGAAAGAGTATGCTAAAAGAGCCCTGTAGGAAATATCAATAGTAATTCTATATTGACTTACTATTGACTTTGTCACCAGTACTACTGACAAATTGTACCCAAGCCCATACTTTTTGCTATGGAGATTTTATATTAGCTTGTCAATCAGAAGTCAATAGTGACATTGTCAATATTAGGTCATTAGGGAACATATATAGACATTGCGGGGCATATGGGCCCTTGTCAATAGTCATGTCAGTAGGGGCATTATATAGATATATTTAATAATTTCGTCCGTAATTTTCTAACTTTTTTGACTTATGTTCAAAACTTAATGAATAAGGCATTAAAATTAGTTTAAACTTATATTCATTTGTTTAAAATATTTTTTTAGTAAAGAAAAAATTTACCCAAATTTCCAAAAAATTTACCCAAATTACGTGCATCGATTTAAACGACCTAAGCCACCTTATGGTACCCCGAAAACACGAAATTGGTAAAAAATTTAGGGGATCAACCCATCCCAAAACCCATCCAAACGGACATGAGCACTGATTGGAACAATATGGGTATCAAATAAAAGGTATTTAAGAGTAGAGTACGAACAAATCTGAGACAAAAAATGATTTTTTGGTGACTGAGAGAGTTGGTTGTTGGTGTGGTGCGTGTGACCCTACATGGAGTTCTTTGGCTTAAAGGTCAGTCAGTGGCATAAGCTAAAATACAATTTTGGCAACGCACTTATTTAAACAATGAAGTAATTATTAAAATGAGTCAAAGTAACTAATTGTGCGCGCTCTGTTTATTTATTTTTGATACAAGCTGAAGCCGGCCCGCTTCGCTGCGCTTCCTTTTATAACATTTTCAATTCAATTTTTTTTCAATTCAATGGTTCTTTATTTCATATAACGTTATAATATGTATAAAACAATTTTACAAAAAATATCTTATTGATAATAAAGAATTTTACAGCATGGTTTATAATTAAACCGTCTGCCGGAGTATTGAGTTATTATATTTTTCTGTTTAATTTTATTCTTAATTAGTAATTAAACTCTTCTATTAACATATTTCTATATTTTCTTGCTTCCTTTAAGAAGTTTAGTAAATTCACCCAGCAAAAACCTTCACCACCATTTAGTATGCTAATAATTTCGGTTTGATCCAATAGAGTTCTATTAAAATGTCTAACTCTCATATTTGCTAATACTGGACAGCGGCCAATGAAATGGACTAAATTTTCTGCTTCTCCCAAATTACACAATGAACATCTTTGTTCATTCGAGGTCCTATATTTATTAAAGTTCAACCACATTAGATCACCTCTAGCTTTCAGAATCAAAGTTATTTGTTCTTGGCTGAATTTTTCTGTGCAATACATGGGGCCAACATTGTAATCGAGGTATTTATATATTCTGTTTTCACTTTGCTGCGCTTTTTGTAAGTGATCATTAAACTTATTGGCTTTCATGTCCATTAAAAGTTGCTGTGCTGCACTCATCCAAGATTTTTTATTTATTTTAACATTATTACTATTTATGTTATGCAACGAGAGTTGGGTACTATAATCGTTAAACCAGGCTAGATTTTTGTTTGCAAGTTTTTCGGCTAGTATATGTGGCAGTCTGTGGCTCTCGAGATCGAATAACACTTTCGACAAGTATTGTAAGTGCAAAGAATAAGTATATATGTAACCAGGTTCGTATCCTGTCTCAAGAGCGATTACGTAGTTTGGAGTGGCCTCTGGAAGTTTCAATATTTTTTTAATAAAGTATCGGTAGAGTTTTTCCACCTCATTAAAGTAGGAATTTCCCCATATCTGCGCACCGTAGCTATGTATAGAGCGACAAACGGCTAAAAACATTTTCCACTTCGAGGTTAGGTTAACGGATGGTTTAGCAATAAAATGTTTCCATGTGGAATTAAGAGCAATTTTTGCAGCTTCTTCTTTCTTTGACAGGTGTTTAGTAAATGATAATTTCGGAGTTAGTATCAGTCCCAGGTACTTGTATTCATTTACTATTCTGATCAGTTCGCCTTTGTATGCCCATTTTTCGTTTGTGGAAAGTTTTCCGCCTTTCCTAAATACCATTATCTCAGATTTTATCTGGTTAACTTCCATTCCCCATTTATCACAGTAAGATTCCAAGTTGTAGATCATTTGTTGTAAAGTTCTCGGATTATCCGACATTATTATTATATCATCCGCGTACATTAATAGACGAATGTTAGTTTGATCCACTTGAAGTCCTCCCTCCAAGTGTTCATGTAAATCATTAAGGTAAATGGCAAAGAGGGTTGGCGACAATAAACAGCCTTGTTTAACTCCAGTACATGTGTCAAAATATTCCGACATTTGGGAGCCTGACCAAACTGCAGACCTTGTGTTCTCATAGATTTTTTCTACAAAGCGGGTAATTTTAGATGACAGACCGATTTCGTGCAGTTTATATATTAACAGTCCTCTTGGCACTCTATCAAATGCGGCCTTAAAATCGACGAAAAAAGCATAAACCTTTTTATTGTCGTGTAATTTAATATTAATTATAGCTGAGAGATTAAAGATATTGTCCACTGTAGAGTATCCTTTTCTAAATCCCGCCTGATATTCGTTCAATATTTGATATCGGTTTAGCCAGTCCACTATCCTACAGTTGATCATTCCTATCATAAGTTTCCCTATGCAGTTCATGAAAGTGATACCTCGATAGTTACTCACTTCGTCTAGGTTTCCTTTTTTATGAATTGGGAATATGATACCTGTGCGGAATATTTCGAAGTCGTCAAAACCGTTCAAAATATTAGTGAAGGCATTGCATAATTTTCCTAAGAATTCGTCTGTCGCGTGCATAAAAAACTCGTATGGGACGCGATCTTCTCCTGGTGCTTTGTTTGTCCCGACATTTCTAAGCTGTTCCTTAATCTCGCCAACGGAGAACTCTCTATCAAGCAGTAGATCGGTTAAGTTATTGGGAGCATAATACATTGGTTCGGTATTGCATAACGGATTCAAAAGGCGTTCAAAATAGCTTTTTAATATGTTCGCAGAGATGCAACAGCTTGTATCTCTGTCGATTTGTCTAATTTCCTTTGCAATTTTCCACCAGGTTTTACTATCAGATACCGTGTCCATCTTTTCCGCAATACTTTTATAATAATCAATTTTTTTGACTTTACATAGCTTCTCGTATTCTTTCTTCTGTTCGACGTAGGCATTCTTGTCGCATATTTTATCAGACTTCCTAAATTTATTGAGCGTACTCATTGCCTTCTTTCTACTTTTTGAGCAATCCTTGTCAAACCATTTGTTTTTGAAAAGATATTTCTTGTTATTTAAACAGCTAGGATATGACTCATAGATCGTTTTTATAAAATCTTCCAACCTGGGATTCAATGGCAGAGTGCACAGTTGTTGGTTTAAATTGTTATGAAATGTTTCTTTCTTTGCTTCTTTCCAAGTTAATTTTGGCAGGAGATTACCTTTTTGTGGCATTCTCTGACTTGTGTACGGCATAGCTAGTTCCAGAATTACAGGCAGGTGGTCAGACCAGATTTGCTCATCTACTCGAAAAGTCTTAACATAAGTCAACATATTCAGAGATACGGCACACACATCAATTACAGAACTACCATTTCTATTTAGAAAAGTAAATTTACCTTCTTCATCTCCTGGCATCCTCCCATTTAAAATCACTAGACCATTATTATTACAAAACTCAACGTATTTTTTTCCATTTGGAGTAATTGTTTTATCTTTCGAGCGCCTGATGTTACTCATACTACGATCTTCCAGTAGTTCTAAAGGCAGTTCTTGTTCTTCTCCGATCCGAATATTATGATCCCCAACTACAATTCCAGTGCCTTCAGAACTATCCACAGCCGCCTTTAAATTTTCGAAATCTTGATTCCAATTCGCTCCTCTAAGATAAACCGGTAAAATTTCAAAACGGATCGAATTAAATTCGCATTGCAGCACATCTTGATTTCCTCGATTTGAAAATACATGCTTGAAACCATTTTCCTCCAAATCATTTCGTATTCCATACAGTTGACCACCAATACCTCTCCCTCTATTGCTATTTCTGGTAGCAAAGTTCCAGTAAATTTTAAAATTTTTAAATTTTTTTGTATAATTTTCTTGATTTTTCTTCTCAACATGCGTCTCCGAAAGAATAAAAATGTCGAACTGCTCTAAGTATTCAAAAAACCTGTGGTGAAGATTTTTACCGGCCAAACCATGAATATTGTATGCTATAATATTTACTGTATAATCTTTTGGTTTTTCAATAATTTCTATATTAAGTTTTTCTTCATGAGAATTTAGATTCCTATTTTCATTCAGCAATCTATTTGCCTTTAGTAGTTTTTTGCAATTAAGTTAGCTACTAATTGATCATAACTTAAATTAATTGTTTGTATATCCTTACCAAAAATATTTTGTAAAATTTCGGCACCGCAACTTTGGCCACACATTAGCTTATTTTTAAGATTCCAATAGAAAGTTTTTCCCTCCGTCACAAGTTGTTCACCTCTCACCCCGATCTTTTTATCTTTATTAATTTTCTGCAGTTCTTTTTTCAATAGCAGCATTACTTTCTTTTTCTGCAAACGCATCCCACTGAGGTCTCTTTCTATAAAAACGGATGAACCAGCCAGCATCTTTGTTGATTTTAGTACTTCTCTCACAGTTCTCGACGATTGAAATTCAACTATAACCGTCATTTTGTCTCCTGTTTCTTGAATTTTTTTAACGTTTTCTATGTCCAGCTCAGTATTCATCTTTAGATTGTGTTGGAAAATTTTGTTGACAGCCCCATACAAAGATTTTTGGTTTGGCAACCCTCGAATTATTAGTTTACTTCTTCCTAATTGATCTTCCAGTCTTTGCAGTCTTTTACGGTCCTCTTCCTTCTCTTCTCGCAGTGCTTTAATCTCTCTTTTGAGTTCTTCATTTTCGTTTGTAAGCCGATTAACATCGCTCTTAACCCCTTCCATGTGGGTTTTGATATCCAATATGTCAGATTTTGTTGGTAAATTTTCTAATTTATCGTCCAAAAGTTTTGACATGGCCTCTTGCATCACCTTCATAAGTTCCAATGTGGACATGCTTCCTACCAAGGCCGAATTATCTGGAGATGTTTCCATTAATCTCCGTTTCACATTTTGTTCTACTCGTCCCACTGTGTTGGCTGTACTGAATGGCGAATTGACTGGAGGAGTTGACATATTTTTAGGCGCAATCAGTATTGTTGCAGTTGATTATTTAATTTAAAAAAGTTGTAACGGTCAGGTGTAATTCTTCTTCTTCTTCTCTTAGGCGATAAGTGATAGCGTTCCAAATTTGAAAAGGTGGCAACCTCGTACCAAAACCAATATTTGCCAGAAAGAGTAAACACAGCTGTTTTATCAGTGATCAACACAACTCTTTTAACTTTTGAGTAAAAACCAAAATTATTCACTTTCCAGTCCAAAATTTGGGAGTTTTGATTTTTTAATTTGGTTCCACTAGTGATGCCGAACGCCAAAACTTCCGATACTCAATATGGCCAGTTGAGCGTCCACGCTGTGCAGTATTTCGAGTATAATTCACGGTGTTACAGGGCCAGATATAGCAGCTGGGGCCAAAAACTCTGGAGCCGCGCACAGAAATGACTACTCTCGGTAAGAAACTCAACTCAAAGCCTTTTATAACATACTAGCTGCGCCTTCTTTTATTTTATATGGAACAAAAGTTTCTTTGGAATATTTATTTTCGACAATTAAAGAGCTTTCAGTGAAATATCATGCTACGAAACTAGTATATCGCTTGACAAACAGTTTAACAATATAAGTGCCTTTATCTGAATCCCATGTGATCTTTATTGGTCTACGAATTTAAGTTTGGATATAAGCTGTACTCCATTCTTAAAATACTTTACTTCAGCCCGATAATCTCATGATATCTGATTTAGGGGTGTTTTCGGGGTGAGGTGGTCCCCCAAACACTTGGCCCTAAAAAATATCAGCATCGTGCCCTTCTTTCAAACACCATTTATTTAAACCCCATATTGCCATCGGTTTAGGGAAGTTAAAAAAAAATGTTTATCCTTTGGAGGGTGTGTTGGGAAAGGGGTGATACCCTAAATACATGGTCCTTCATTTGGATATCAAATTCGTATTCTACTTCCAAATATTGTACCTTTCTTTGAGCCCCATATTGCGATGGTCAGTAAAAAATTGCTGCTTGTGGGGTATTTTGGGAAAGGGGTAAACCCCCAGAAAATTGGTTCCGAAAGTGGGTATCTACAATATTTTTGCTCTACCTCCCAATACCTTTTTTTTAAGCTCCACATTGACATGGTCGGCACATATGCCCGATTTTGGGGTGTTTTAGGGATTGGAAAATCCCCAAGCCCGGATAATATATCAGCAACGTGCTCTATTCTCATATATCTACATATCATTTATACATGGAAGCTATATCCAAATCTGCACCGATTTGGGCTAAGTTGCAGGAAAATGTCGAAGATTCTTACACAACGCACTGTTCCAAATTTCAGCAAAATCGGACAATAAATGCGCCTTTTATAGCCCCAAAACCTAAAACCGAGAGATCGGTCTATATGGCAGCTATATCCAATTCTGGACCGATCTGTGCGATAATACAGAAGTATGTCAAGGGGGTTAACTTAACTCACTGTCCTAAATTTCAATGAAATCGGACTATAAATGCGCCTTTTATGGGGCCAAGACTTTAAATCGAGATATCGGTCTACATGGCAGCTATATCCAAATCTAGACCGATTTGGGCCAAGTTGCATAAACATGTCGAAGAGCCTATCACAAAGCAATGTCCCAAATTTCGGCGAAATCGGACAATAAATGCCTCTTTTATGGGCCCTAAACCTTAAATCGTGAGATCGGTCTATATGGCAGCTATATTAAAATCTGGACCGATCTGGGCAAAATTGAAGAAGGACGTCGAAGAGCATAACCAAACTCACGGTCTCAAATTTCAGCGACATCGGACAATAAATGCGTCTTTTATGGCCCCAAAACCTAAAACCTAGATATTGTTCTATATGGCAGCTCTGGACCGATCTGTGCGATATTGCAGAAGTATGTCAAGGGGCTTAACTTAACTCACTGTTCCAAATTTCGGCCACATCGGACAATAAATGAGCATTTTATGGGCCCAAAACCATAAATCAAGCAATCGGTCTATATGGCAGCTATATTCAAATCTGAACCGATCTGGACCAAATTGAAGAAATATGTCAAAGGGCCTAAAACAACTCACTGTCCCGAATTTCAGCAAAATCGGATAATGAATGTGGCTTTTATGGGCCTTACACCATAAATCGGAGGATCGATCTTTACGGCAGTTATATCCAAATCTGGACCGATTAACGAAAGATGTCGATGGGCTTTACAAAATTCACTGTCCCGAATTTCATCAAAATCGGATAATAAATGTGGCTTTTGTGGGCCTAAGACCCTAAACCGGAGGATCGGTCTATATGGCAGCTATATCCAAATCTGAACCGATCTAGGCCAATTAAATGAAGGATGTCGATAGGCCTTACACAATTAACTGTCCCGAATTTCAGCGAAAGCGGATAATAAATGTGGCTTTTATGGGCCTTAGACCCTAAATCGGAGGATCGGTCTATATGGCAGCTATATCCAAATCTGGACCGATCTGAGCCAAATTGACGAAGGATGTCGAAGGCCCTAACACAACTCACTATCTTAAATTTCAACAAAATCGGATAATAAATGTGGCTTTTATGGGCCTAAGACCCTAAATCGGCGGATCGGTCTATATCAAGATATAGTCCGATATAGCCCATCTTCGAACTTAACCTGCTTATGAACAAACAAATAAAAGCGTGCTAAGTTCGGCCGGGCCGAATCTTATATACCCTCCACCATGGATCGCATTTGTTTCAGACCATAATAAACACGTATGTTAATGGTCATGAGAGAATCCGTAGTACAAAATTTCAGGCAAGTCGGATAATAATTGCGACCTCTAGAGGCTCAAGAAGTCAAGATCCCAGATCGGTTTATATGGCAGCTATATCAGGTTATGAACCGACTTGTACTTTATTTGACATAGTTGTTGAAAGTAACAATAAAAAACGTCTTGCGATATTTCAGCCAAATCGGATAGAAATTGAGCCCTCTAGAAGCTCAAGAAGTCAAGTCCCCAGATCTGTTTATATGACAGCTATATAAGGTTATGGACCGATTTGAACCATACTTGGCACAGTTGTTGGATATCATAACAAAACACGTCGTGCAAAATTTCATCCCAATCGGATAAGAATTGCGTACCCTAGAGGCTCAAGAAGTCAAGACCCAAGATCGGTTTATATGGCAGCTATATCAAAACATGGACCGATGTGGCCCATTTACAATACCAACCGACCTACACTAATAAAAAGTATTTGTGCAAAATTTCAAGCGGCTAGCTTTATCCCTTCGGAAGTTAGCGTGCTTTCGACAGACAGACGGACGGACGGACGGACAGACGGACGGACATGGCTAGATCGACATAAAATTTCACGACGATCAAGAATATATGTACTGTATGGGGTCTCAGACGAATATTTTGAGTAGTTACAATCAGAATGACGAAATTAGTATACCCCCCATCTTATGGTGGAGGGTATAAAAAAGAATCTGTGCAAAATTTCAGCTCAATATCTCTATTTTTAAAGACTATAGCGTGATTTAAACAGACAGACGGACAGACGGACGGACATGTCTATATCGTCTTAGATTTTTACGCTGATCAAGAATATATATACTTTATAGGGTCGGAAATGGATATTTCGATGTCTTGCAAACGGAATGACAAAATGAATATACCCCCATCCTTCGGTGGTGGGTATAAAAATGTATGCTTATTGGCACGCGACTTGGGCTCGACTATCAAAAGGAGGCTTCTTATCTTTGAGCTAAATTTTCAATCAAACCCGCTCCACTGAGCTTTCGCTTTCAAAGATAGCCACTTAAACAACCTGAAACACTTATTGTCAAGGCCCGTCTTAGGGAGAGAAATTTAAAAAATAACACAACAAACATCCGCAACGAAATTCCAATATTCCGACCCTATAAAGTATATATATATATATATATATATATATATATATATATATATATATATATATATATATATATATATATATATATATATATATATATATATATATATATATATATATATATATATATATATATATATATATATATATATATATATAATCTTGATCAGAGTGAAAACCTAAGACGATCTAGACCTGTCCGTCCGTCTGTCTGTTGAAATCACGCTACAGTCTTTAAAAAAAAGAGATATATAGAGATAGTTCGAAGAAGGACTATATCGGACTATATCTTGATATAGCCCCCATATAGATCGATCGGCTGATTTTGGGTCTTAAGCCCATAAAAGCCACATTTATTATCTGATTTTGTTGAAATTTAAGACAGTGAGTTGTGTTAGGACCTTCGACATCCTTCGTCAATTTGGCTCAGATCAGTCCAGATTTGGATATAGCTGCCATTTAGACCGATCCTCCGATTTAGGGTCTTAGGCCCAAAAAAGCCACATTTATTATCCGATTTTGCTGAAATATGGGACAGTGAGTTATGTTAGGCCTCTCGACATCCTTCGTCAATTTGGATCAGATCAGTCTAGATTTGGATATAGCTGCCATATAGAGCGATTCTCCGATTTAGGGTCTTAGGCCCATAAAAGCCACATTTATTATCCGATTTTGCTAAAATTTGGGACAGTGAGTTGTGATAAACCCTTCGACATCCTTCGTCAATTTGGCCTAGATCGGTCCAGATTTGGATATAGCTGCCATATAGACCGATCCCCTGATTTAGGGTTTTAGGCCCATAAAAGCCACATTTATTACCCGATTTTGCTGAAATTTGGTGTGAGTATTGTTATGCCCTTCGACGTCCTTTGTCAATTTGGCTCAGATCGGTCCAGATTTGGATATAGCTGCCATATAGACCGATCTCTCGATTAAAGGTTTTGGGCCCATAAAAGGAGCATTTATTGTCCGATGTGGCCGAAATTGGGGACAGTGGGTTAAATTAAGCCCTTCGACATACTTCTGCAATATAGCACAGATCGGTTCAGATTTGGATATAGCTGCCATATAGCCCGATCTCTCGATCTAAGGTTTTGGGGTCATAAAAGGCACGTTTATTGTCCGATGACGCCGAAATTTGGGACGGTGAGTTGTGTTAGGCCCTTCGACATCCTTTTCAAGTTTGACCCAGATCCGTCCAGATCCGCCATATAGACCGATATCTTGATTAATAGTCTTGATCCCATAAAAGTCGCATTTATAATACGATTTCACTGAAATTTTTCACAGTGACTTATGCTAAGCATTTCGACATCCGTGTACTACATGGTCCAAATCGGTTTATTTTTATACCCTCCACCATAAGATGGGGGGTATACTAATTTCGTCATTCTGTTTGTAACTACTCGAAATATTCGTCTGAGACCCCATAAAGTATATATATTCTTGATCGTCGTGACATTTTATGTCGATCTAGCCATGTCCGTCCGTCTGTCCGTCTGTCCGTCCGTCCGTCCGTCCGTCCGTCCGTCCGTCCGTCCGTCCGTCTGTCTGTCGAAAGCACGCTAACTTCCGAAGGAGTAAAGCTAGCCGCTTGAAATTTTGCACAAATACTTCTTATTAGTGTAGGTCGGTTGGTATTGTAAATGGGCCATATCGGTCCATGTTTTGATATAGCTGCCATATAAACCGATCTTGGGTCTTGACTTCTTGAGCCTCTAGAGTGCGCAATTCTTATCCGATTCGAATGAAATTTTGTACGGCGTGTTTTTTTATGATATCCAACAACTGTGCCAAGTATGGTTGAAATCGGTCCATAACCTGATATAGCTGCCATATAAACCGATCTTGGGTCTTGACTTCTTGATCCTCTAGAGTGCGCAATTCTTATCCGATTGGGATGAAATTTTGCACGACGTGTTTTGTTATGATCTAGAGGGCGCAATTCTTATCCGATTGAAATGGAATTTCGCACGACGTGTTTTGTTATGATATCCAACAACTGTGTCAAGTATGGTTCAAATCGGTCCATAACCTGATATAGCTGCCATATAAACCGATCTTGGGTCTTGACTTCTTGAGCCTCTAGAGTGCGCAATTCTTATCCGATTGGGATGAAATTTTGCACGACGTGTTTTGTTATGATATTCAACAACTGTGCCAAGTATGTTTAAAATCGGTTCATAACCTGATATAGCTGCCATATAAACCGATCTGGGGTCTTGACTTCTTGAGCCTCTAGAGTGCACAATTCTTATCCGATCAGAATGAAATTTTGCATGCCGTGTTTTGTTATGATATCCAACAACTGTGCCAAGTATGGTTCAAATCGGTCCATAACATGATATAGCTGCCATATAATCCGATCTTGGGTCTTGACTTCTTGAGCCTCTAGAGTGCGCAATTCTTATCCGATTGAAATGAAATTTTGCACAACATGTTTTGTTATTATATCCAACAACTGTGCCAAGTATGGTTTAAATCGGTTCAAAACCTGATATAGCTGTCATATAAACAGATCTGGGGATTTGACTTCTTGAGCTTCTAGAGGGCGCAATTCCTATCCGATTTGGCTGAAATTTTGCATGACGTATTTTATTTTTACTTTCAACAACTGTGTCAAATAAGGTTCAAATCGGTTCATAACCTGATATAGCTGCCATATAAACCGATCTGGGATCTTGACTTCTTGACTCCTAGAGGTCGCAGTTATTATCCGATATGCCTGAAATTTTGTACGACGTATCCTCTCATGACCATCAACAAACGTGTTTATTATGGTCTGAATCGGTCTATAGCCCGATACAGATCTCATATAAATCGTTCTCTCTATTTTACTTCGTGAGCCCCAATGGGCGCAATTCTTATACGAATTGGCTGAAATTTTACACAGGTCTCCAACATATAATTTAATTGTGGTCCGAACCGGACCATATCTTGATATCGTTTTAATAGCAGAGCAACTCTTTTCTTATATCCTTTTTTGCCTAAGAAGAGATGCCGGGAAAAGAACTCGACAAGTGCGATCCATGGTGGAGGGTATATAAGATTCGGCCCGGCCGAACTTAGCACGCTTTTACTTGTTATATATAGCTACTTAAAAGACCAATATTTTGTTATACACAATTGAACAATGACTTGTATTTATTAGCATTTGGTCTAGATCGGAACATATTTCGATATAAGTGCTGTAGGACATAAGGTATGCAATTTTCAACGGATTTTGATGGAAGGTGGTTTACATATATACCCGAGGTAGTGGGTATCCAAAGTTCGGCCTGGCCAAACTTAATGCCTTTTTACTGAATTTTTTTTTAATTTTACGGACCGATAGGTTGCCATAACAAAGATAAATGCTGCATGATCAATTTTTACCACTCTGCCCTCTCTCTGTTCGTGTTGGCGTCTCCATTCAGTTGATTCATTCGCAAACAGAATAGATGGCGCTTACTTAAATGTTAGTGCTGCCATCGATAAGGGAAAGGTTTAGACTTTAATTCCCAAAATGTTAATAAAATAACTTAAAAGTTCTCCGTTCCATTTCACCCTGGATGCTTGCGCAATCAATTATAAACGACTGAGAATTTGACATTTCTCCCAACAGTTAGAGCTTTTCAGAACATATGGTATAGATTTGCTTTGTCTATGCTGCTACTCGCTTGGAGCGGCTTAGCGCCTTTAACATTGATGATCATGTATTAGTTGTCTATAACATATTATATGGCTACCCGTTGAATAGTCATAATATAGTGTTTTTTAAATCAAACCAAATTGCTATATTAAATGTGGTAAAGAACTAATTTGCGGTGGCGACAGTTCTTAGTAATTAAACCATGTAAAACTTTTGAACGTGAAAGTGTTGCCCAGCAGCACGTTGATTGGACTTGTCTAGGAAAGGAAGGCTCCTTATCGATGAGCTAAAAATGGTGGCCACCTTGACGTTAAGGTTTGCAACTGCTCCTATCACACTGAACGTCATAACTTTAGGGGTATGGCGGCGTGTCCTGTTAGGTCAATATAATTGATCAACTGTTTTGAGGTGAGGTGGTCTGCTAGATATATGAGAAGAATGAAGATATTATAAATGTAGTCCACAACGTTAAACTTTGAATTTAACCCCATATTGTCATAATTGGTGTATACAGCCGTTTGTTGGGGGCGCCTCACACCATCTGCTACTTGAGCACAAATTTGAATGACGCACTCCACTTAAAAATATCTATAATTTGATCCCCCATTGTTTTATGGGTCAAATAAACTAAATAATAAATAAACACCACCTAGATTCTTGGACACACAGTTAAATGTCATATTCACAATCTGTCACCAAATACCTTTAATTTGAGGCCCATCTAGCTAAGATTGAATTATATTCACATTTGAGGGTAGGGCGACCCCTAATTACTTGGACTTCATTTTTATGTCATATTCGTAGTCTTGTCCCGAATACCTTTCATTTGAGTCCCATATTGATATTTACGTCCAATATGTTTGTTTGGGGGAGTTTTTTAAGGGTTGGATGACGCCTCGCGTACTTGATTCCAAAATTTTAATACCATATTCGTATTCTACTCCGCAATACCTTTCATTTGATATGGGTGTTGTCCCTATAGGTCCACTTTTTATTTTAGGTATGTTTTTGAGGTAATGGGGGAGGGTCCGCTCCCTTCCAATATCAACAAACTACAAAGCCTTTTCCTCCTTCCTGATTATTTTCGTAATCTACTCCCGAATACCTTTCATTCGAGTCCCATATTGTCATTATCATCCAATAAACCTATTTTATGGGGTATTGGCATCAGGGCGGCTCCCCAGTTACTTGGATCCAATTTTTGTACCCTCCACCATAAGATGGGGGGTATACTAATTTCGTCATTCTGTTTGTAACTACTCGAAATATTCGTCTGAGACCCCATAAAGTATATATATTCTTGATCGTCGTGACATTTTATGTCGATCTAGCCATGTCCGTCCGTCTGTCCGTCTGTCCGTCCGTCCGTCCGTCCGTCTGTCTGTCGAAAGCACGCTAACTTCCGAAGGAGTAAAGCTAGCCGCTTGAAATTTTGCACAAATACTTCTGATCAGTGTAGGTCGGTTGGTATTGTAAATGGGCCATATCGGTCCATGTTTTGATATAGCTGCCATATAAACCGATCTTGGGTCTTGACTTCTTGATCCTCTAGAGTGCGCAATTCTCATCCGATTGGAATGAAATTTTGCACGACGTGTTTTGTTATGATATCCAATAACTGCGCTAAGTATAGTTCAAATCGGTCCATAACCTGATATAGCTGCCATATAAACCGATCTTGGGTCTTGACTTCTTGAGCCTCCAGGGGGCGCAATTCTTATCCGAATGGAATGGAATTTCGCACGACGTCTTTTGTTATGATACCCAACAACTACGCCAAGTATGGTTTAAATCGGTCTGTAACCTGATATAGCTGCCATATAAACCGATCTTGGGTCTTGACTTCTTGAGCCTCTAGAGGGCACAATTCTTATCCGATTTGAATGAATTTTTGCACGAGGTATTTCGTTTTGATATCCAACAACTGTGCCAAGTATGGTTGAAATCGGTCCTTAACCTGATATAGCTGTGATATAAACAGATCTGGGGATTTGACTTCTTGAGCTTCTAGAGGGCGCAATTCCTATCCGATTTGGCTGAAATTTTGCATGACGTACTTTATTTTTACTTTCAACAACTGTGTCAAATAAGGTTCAAATCAGTTCATAACCTGATATACCTGCCATATAAACCGATCTGGGATCTTGACTTCTTGACCCCTAGAGGTCGCAATTATTATCCGATATGCCTGAAATTTTGTACGACGGATCCTCTCATGACCATTATGGTCTGAATCGGTCTATAGCCCGATAGAGATCCCATATAAATCGTTCTCTCTATTTTACTTCGTGAGCCCCAATGGGCGCATTTCTTATACGAATTGGCTGAAATTTTACACAGGTCTCCAACATATAATTTAATTGTGGTCCATATCTTGATATCGTTTTAATAGCAGAGCAACTCTTTTCTTATATCCTTTTTTGCCTAAGAAGAGATGCCGGGAAAAGAACTCGACAAATGCGATCGATGGTGGAGGGTATATAAGATTCGGCCCGGCCGAACTTAGCACGCTTTTACTTGTTAATATGAAATTCGTAGTCTACTCCGGAATACTTTTTATTTAAATCCCATATTGTCACGATCGGTTCATATTTATTTTCGGGTTGTACTTTGGGTTAGGGGGAGGGTCCGCCCCCCTACCGATATCAATAAATTATATAGCCTACTAGCTGAACCCGGCCCGCTTCGCTGCGCTTCCTTTTACATTATATGAATTATAACTTTCTTTTCAATTACTCTTCTTTGGATTCACTAAGTTACGTATATATTTTGCGGCCATGTTTTTATAGAACTTTTAAACTATTGTGGAAGCTTGTCCCAGGGAAGGAGGGTTCAACAAATAATACCGAAAACAGTCAAAGGTTAGTTCTTTTATTTTATTTATTCGAAGGAGGTCAAAACAGTAGTGAAAAGCATGTGATCAATTTTGAACACACTTTCCTGTACCTCTCGCGCTCTTTTTCTTTGTTCGGGTTTGCTATTCAAATAATTTCTATCTCCCAATAGATGGCGCTGAACTTGAGTTGGTGATGCTCGCTGTTGATTCCCATCACATTGTGATCATTTTGTCCATTTTTCAATTCAGTCGAATTTCCACTTATGTCGGCCTATCTGATGTCACCCTTGCGCAGGAGGCTTACCTATGGCATAAATATAAGAAAAATTTCCTGCACTGGATATTCCTTCAATAATAGTTGCGACAATAATCTTTATCCATTTAAGACTTCAGTACAAAAACTTACGGCCTAGACCACTAAATTTTTTGTTTTATACCCTCCATCATAATCTTATTTCATCATTCCGGTTGCAAAGCATCGAAATATTCATCAGAGACCCAACAAAGTATATATTTATATTTTTGATCATCTTGACATTCTAAGTCGATTTAGCTATGCCGGTCCGTCCATGTGTCGAAAGCACGTTAACTTTCGAAGGCACAAAGCTAAGTGCATGAAATTTTCCACAAATACTTCCAATTAGTGTAGGTCAGATGGGATTTTAAATGGGTCATATTGGTCTATGTTTTGATATAAACCGATTTTGGATTTTGACAACTTAAGCCCCTAAACGACGGAATTCTTATCCGATTTGTCTGTAATTTTGTATAAGATATTTGACTTCCAACATCTGTGCTAAGTATCGTTCAAACCGGTTTAAAACTTGATATAGCTCCCATATAATCCGATCTCCTAATTTGACTCTTTGAGCAATTCTAATGCGATTTGGCTAAACATACGTGCCAAATATGGTCTGAATGGGTCCATAACCTGATATAGCTCCCATATGAATAGATCTCACGATTTTAATTCTTAAGCCACTATAGGGCTCAATTCTTATCCAATTTTGGCTGACATTTTGCACAATGACATCTACTATGGTCTCCAACAGCCAAACCAAGTATGGTCCGAATTGGTTGATAACCTGAAATAGCTCCAATAGCTTTGCAATTTTTATCAAGTATCCTTTGTTTGCCTATAAAAATATATCGGGCAACAAATGGTAAATGAGATCAATGGTAGAGGGTATGTAAGATTCGGCTCGGCCGAACTTTTCACGCTTTTACTTGTTATCACTCGATTCGTTCGCTAAGTCATTGAAAACAGATATTTTCCCCTTTATAAAATCAGCTGTTTTCAATGACTTGGCTAACGAATGGAGTGACAAAACGAAAAAAAATGTGTGCTTATCAGCACGCTACTTGGGCTCGACTAAATAAAAGGACCCGCTCCACTGAGCATTCGCTTTCAAGACATAGGCAAATTTCACCTCTGTAACGTAACCTACTCTCCAATAGCTCTGATTATGTGTCTGTTCGTTGAGCCTTCCCCTCTTACAGTTTAACACAAACTTGGATATTCGCACTCTACTAAATAAATAAATATGGCAAAGATAGCCACTTAAACTACCTGAGACACCTATTGTTAAGGCCCGTCTTAGGGTGGGAAATTAAAAAAATAATACAGCAAACAACCGCAACGAAATTCCTGTACATTACTTTTCTTTATTTTACGGACCGAGAGGTTGCCTTAACACAAATAAATGCTGCATGATCAGTTTTAGCCACTCAGGCCTCTCTCTGTTCGTGGTGTCGTCTCCATTCAGTTAATTCATTTGCAAACAGAATAGATGGCGCTTATTTAAATGTTAGTGCTGCCATCGATAAGAGAAAGGTTTAGACTTTAATACCCAAAATGTTAATAAAATAACTTAAAAGATCTCCGTTCCATGTCGCCCCGGATCCTTGCGCAATCGCCTGATTGAGAATTTAATATTCTCCCCATCAGATATAGCATTTTTAATCATGTGGCTACCTGTTGAATGGTCATAAATTTTGTCTTTTTTAAATCAAATCAAATTGTCATATTAAATGATTCTCAGAGGTAAATAACTAATTTGCCAGTCTTTATATTAGGTGCGTTTTCGACAGTTCTTAGCAATTAAACCAAGTAAAACTTTTAAACACGAAAGTGTTGCCCAGCAGCACGTTGTTTGGACTTTTCTAGAAAAAGAAGGCTTCTTGCCGATGAGCTAAAAATGGCTGCCACTTGACTTTATGATTTGCAACTGCTCATATCACACTGAACGTCTTAACTTTGGGGGTAGGTCGTCAGTGTCCTGTTAGGTCATTATAATTGATCAACTGTTTTTGAGGTAAGGTGGTCCGCTATCCACAACCTTATACTCTGAAATTAACCCCATATTGTCATAATTGGTGTATATATATATCTGCCACTTGAGCACAATTTTGAATGACTCCACTTAAAAATATCTATCACTTGATCCCCCATTGTTTTAGTGGAGGGGTAAAGCAGTCATATTCGTAATTTGTTACCAAATACCTTTTATTTGAGGCTCATCTAGCTAGGATCGAAATATATTCCCATTTGAGGGTGGGAAGACCCCCCAATTACTTGGACCTGATTTTTTATGTCATATTCATACTCTAGTCCCGAATACGTTTCATTTGAGTCCCATATTGATATTTACGTCCAATATGTTTGTTTTGGGGGAGTTTTTGAAGTTGGACAACCCCTCGCATACTTCATCCCAATTTTAAATACAATATTCGTATTCTATTCCCCAATACCTTTCATTTGATACCCATATTGTCCTTATCGGTCCACTTTTGATATTAAATGATGTTTTTGAGGTAACGGGGAAGGGTCTGCCCCCTTCCAATATCAACAAACTAAAAGCCTTTTCCTCCTTCCTCACCATTTTCGTAATCTACTCCCGAATACCTTTCATTCGAGTCCCATATTGTGATTATCGTCCAATAAACCTATTTTAAGGAGTTTTGGGGTCGGGGCGGCCCCCCAGTTACTTGGATAAAATTTTTAATATGAAATTCGTAGTCTACTCCTGAATACATTTCATTTGAGTCCCATATTGTCCCGAACGGTTCACTTTTATTTTGGAGTCGTAATTTGGGTTAGGGGGAGGGTCCGCCCCCCTACCGATATCAATAAATTATATAGCCTATTGCTCCTTCCGGACCACTCCCAACAATCTGTGAAAATTTGAAAAAAATAGGTTCAGCCGTTTTTGAGTCTATACAAAACAAACAAATTTACAAACCCACAAACAAACACAAATTAATTTTTATATATTGTATATATAGATAATAGCTGACCCGGACCCGCTCCGCTACGCCTTCTTTTACTTTATATGGAACAAAAGTTTCCTTGGAATATTTATTTTGGACAATTAAAGATCTTTTAGTGAAATACCATGCTAACTTGACTAACAGTTTAATAATATAAGTGCCTTTATCTGAATCCCATATGAACTTTATTGGTCTACGAATTTAAGTTTGGATGTACGGTGTACTCCATTCTTAAAATACTTCATTTCAGCCCGGTTTTCTCATGATGTCTGATTTAGTAGTGTTTTCGTTGGAGAAGTGGTCCCCCAGATACTTGGCCCTGAAAAAATATCAGCATCGTGCTCTTCTCTCAAATACCATTTATTTAAACCCCATATTGCCATTGGCTTAAGAGGAGTACTTGGAGGAGGAGTCCCCCAAACACATGGCCCTAAAATATATTATCAAATTCGTTTTCTAATCTCAAATACCTTTCCTTTGTTCTCCCTTTGGGGGTGTTTTGGGAAAGGGGTGGTGACTTAAATACATGGTCCTACATTTGGATATCAAACTCGTATTCTACTCCCAAAAAACTTTATTTGATCCCCATATTGTGATGGTCACTAAAAATTTGCTGTTTGTGGGAAAGAGGTAGACCCCCAGAAGATTGGTCCCGAAAATGAGTATCAATTCTTGCTCTACCCCCCAATACCTTTCATTTAAGCTCCACATTGATATGGTCGTTAAATATGCTCGATTTAGGGTTGTTTTGGGGATTGGGGTGGTCCCACAAACACTAAGCCCGGAAAATATATCAGCAACGTGCTCTATTCTCATATAACTATATATCATTTATTTGAACTCCATATTGCCATTGCCATTGGATATCAAATTCGTTTTCTAATCTCATTTAAACACCTTATTACGAAAGCCAGCAAATATGTCCGGCTTGGGGTATTGGCCCTAAAAACTATAAATATTTAGTTCCACTCTCTTTAAGACCCAAATTATCTTGGTGAGCAAATACGTCCTATTTGGGGGTTGTTACGGTGGTGGGAAGTCCGCTAGACAGTTGGCCCCTAATGTTGATATCAAATACGTGGTCTACTCCCACATAACTGTAATTTGAGCCCCATCTTTCCATAGTCGGCAAACATGGCCGGCATGGGGTGGGGGGTTTGGGGATGGGCGGCCACTCAGTGTGTTGGCCTTGAAAATATATATCGGATTCGTGTTCCACTTTAAAAGCCCTCTTATTTGAGCCTCATATTGCAATAGTCAGAAAATACTTACTATTTGGGTGGTGTTGTGGGGGCGGGGTGTCCCTATATACACTTTTGCCGAATATTGATATGAAATTCGTGCTTTACACCCAAAGACCTTTCATTTGAGCCCCATATTGCAATGGTCGTAAATTTGTCCCCTTTGGGGGAAGTCTTTGGTGAGAAGCGGCCCCCATATTTGGATATCCCCATATTTTGATATCGAATATTTGGATATCAGATTCGTATTATACATTCAAATGCCTTTTACTTAAGCCTCATATTCCCATAATCAGTAAATAAGTCCTGTTTGGGGGGTGTTTTGGGAAAAGGGTGGACCCCCAGAAACGTGGTCGCACATTTGGATATCAGATTCGTATTCTACTCGCAAATACCCTTCATTTGAGTCCCATATTGCCGTGGTCGGTAAATATGTCCGATTTAGGGGTGTATTGGGGCTTGGGGTGGTCCCCCTAGCACTTGGTCCGACAATTGGATATCAGATACGTGTTCTTATCCTAAATACCTTTCATTTGAGTCCCATATTGTCTCGATTGGTCTATACATATGTTTGGTAGGTTATAGGGTGGGGCGGCCCCCCTAGGGACCCCATCCGAAATTTGGATACCAAATTTTTATTTTTAGGGACTATATGAAAGCAAACAATATTTCGTTTCAATCGCACTACCCATCTACGAGATCTGGCGTTTCTGAAAATTAGGGTAAGGGGGAGGGTCCGCCCCCCTTCAGATATCAACAAATTTAGTACCCTATTTTCACCACGGGGTCATCCACCATCTGTGAAAATTTCAAGAAAATCGGTTCAGCCGTTTCTGAGTCTTTAAGGAACACACAAACATACAAACAAACACAAATTGATTTTTATACCCTCCACCATAGGATGAGGGTATACTAATTTCGTCATTCTGATTGTAACTACTCGAAATATTCGTCTGAGACCCCATAAAGTATATATATTCTTGATCGTCGTGACATTTTATGTCGATCTAGCCATGTCCGTCCGTCTGTCCGTCCGTCCGTCTGTCTGTCGAAAGCACGCTAACTTCCGAAGGGGTAAAGCTAGTCGCTTGAAATTTTGCACAAATACTTCTTATTAGTGTAGGTCGGTTGGTATTGTAAACGGGCCATATCGGTCCATGTTTTGATATAGCTGCCATATAAACCGATCTTGGGTCTTGACTTCTTGAGCCTCTAGAGTGCGCAATTCTTATCTGATTGGCATGAAATTTTGCACGACGTGTTCTGTTATGATATCCAACAACTGTGCAAAGTATGGTTCAAATCGGTTTATAACCTGATATAGCTGCCATATATACCGATCTGGGATCTTGACTTCTTGAGACTCTAGAGGTCGCAATTATTATCCAATTTGCCTGAAATTTTGTACGACGGATTCTCTCATGACCATCAACATACGTGTTTATTATGGTCTGAATCGGTCTATTGCCCGATACAGCTCCCATATAAATCGATTTCTCTATTTTACTTCTTGAGCCGCAAAGGGCGTGGCTGACATTTTACACAGGTCTCCAACATATAATTTAATTGTGGTCCAAACCGGACCATATCTTGTTATCGCTCTAACAGCAGAGCAAATCTTTTCTTATATCATTTCTTTGCCTAAAAATGATGCCGGGAAAAGAACTCGACAAATGCGATCCATGGTGGAGGGTATATAAGATTCGGCCCGGCCGAACTTAGCACGCTTTTACTTGTTATAAAGGGTGATTTTTTTGAGGTTAGGATTTTCATGCATTAGTATTTGACAGATCACGTGGGATTTCAGACATGGTGTCAAAGAGAAAGATGCTCAGTATGCTTTGACATTTCATCATGAATAGACTTACTAACGAGCAACGCTTGCAAATCATTGAATTTTATTACCAAAATCAGTGTTCGGTTCGAAATGTGTTCAAATTTTGACAAATTTTGTTTAGCGATGAGGCTCATTTCTGGTTGAATGGCTACGTAAATAAACAAAATTGCCGCATTTGGAGTGAAGAGCAACCAGAAGCCGTTCAAGAACTGCCCATGCATCCCGAAAAATGCACTGTTTGGTGTGGTTTGTACGCTGGTGGAATCATTGGACCGTATTTTTTCAAAGATGCTGTTGGACGCAACGTTACGGTGAATGAACACATTTCGAACCTAACACTGATTTTGGTAATAAAATTCAATGATTTGCAAGCGTTGCTCGTTAGTAAGTCTATTCATGATGAAATGTCAAAGCATACTGAGCATCTTTCTCTTTGACACCATGTCTGAAATCCCACGTGATCTGTCAAATACTAATGCATGAAAATCCTAACCTCAAAAAAATCACCCTTTATGTAAGACTAGCTGGACAAGGCCCGCTTTGCTGCGCCTTCTTTCACTCTCTTATTTTATGTGAGCCCGGCCAAATCAGGAAATAAGTCCTGTTTAGGGGTACTAGTACGGCCTTTAAGATATTTCGCGCCAATGTGGATATTATATTGGTGCTATTCTCCCAAATACCATTCATGGGAGCCGCATATTGCTATGGTCGGTAAATATATGTAAAAAGGGAGTGTTTATGTGAGAGAGGCGGATCCCCATATTACATATACGTGCTCTGGTCTCATATACCTTTCATTTGATTCCCATATTGTCATTATTGGTTTATATTTCATTTGGCTGGTGGTTTTGAAGGTGGGGCGATCCCCTATATATCCCACCTATCTCCGAGATCTGGCGTTTTTGGGAATATGGTAAGGAGAGCGTCCGCCCATTAAAGTTTGGATATAAGATCTACTTCATTTCTTTTGGATTTGGAGTAGCCAAACTCTTTGTCCCAAAAGTGGATATCAGATTTATACTATACTCCCTAAAATCACATTCGAGCTACATATTCTAATAGTCGGTATATATGTGTGGATTAGAGGGTGTTTATGAGGTGAGGCGTCCCTGAAACACTTGGCCAAGAATACAGATACAAATTTGAGCCCCTTTTTGCCATAATCCACAAATATGTCCAGTTTGAGGGGTATGCATGGTGGGGCGGCGACCCACGTACTTACAAACAAGCAAAAAATTTTGCCCATGACCATTCCCCTATGGAAAAGGGGAAAACTTCTCACATATCAATAAGTGCAGTCGGATTCAAGTTTTAAGCTCAATGATAAGATGCCCCCTTTTTATAGCCGAGTCCGAACGCAATGGCGAAGTGCGACACCTCTTTGGAGAGAAGTTTTCCATGGCATATTATCTTACAAATGTTGCCAGCATTAGCCCATACTCTGACAAAATATCAGCATCGTGCTCTACTCTCAAATTACTTTAACTTGAGCCCCAATTGGCGTTGGTTTAGGGGCAGTTAATGGGTTGACACGACCCTCAAAAATTTGGCTTCAAACTTGGAAATCAAATTCGTTTCCTACTATTCGTTTCCCCGTATTTTTTCAAAGATGCTGTTGGACGCAACGTTACGGTGAATGAACACATTTCGAACCGAACACTGATTTTGGTAATAAAATTCAATGATTTGCAAGCGTTGCTCGTTAGTAAGTCTATTCATGATGAAATGTCAAAGCATACTGAGCATCTTTCTCTTTGACACCATGTCTGAAATCCCACGTGATCTGTCAAATACTAATGCATGAAAATCCTAACCTCAAAAAAATCACCCTTTACCTTTTATTTATCGCCATAGTAGGCAATCATGACCGGTTTGAAGGGAGTTAAGAGGCGGACTCTGAAGTAATATAAGCATCGTGCTAGAGCACGATTTTCCATTTATTGTGAGGAGAGGGTCGGCTCTCCACCCTAAGAACCAAACGACAATTTATTTGAGTCTTTTATTGTCGCGATTTACTATCCTGCGGAATGGTAGGACGTGACCCAGATACTTGAATCCTTATACCAACATTGGATTCGAAATATACTGTCATAGACCTTTCATTAAATTGACATATTATCCGGATCGAACTACACGTCCTATTGAAGGGTATTGAGTGGGTGGGCACGGTCCCAGACTCTGTTCTAATTGTACATTCCAGATTCGTAGTCAGGTCACAAAGAACTTTCATTCGATACCCATTTTCTGACGTTGGACATTTATCCCATTTTGGGGTTTGGGAGGCCCCCTAGAGACCTTGGACCAAATTCTTATAAGAGATTTGTATTCAGCTTCCAAATATCTTCCGTTTGATACCCTTTGTGTCCCAATCGGTAAACATGTCCTGTTGAGGGGTTTTGGGGGTGGTCGCCGTCTCAGACACCAAGGAATACATTTTTATACCCTCCACCATAAGATGGGGGGTATACTAATTTCGTCATTCTGTTTGTAACTACTCGAAATATTCGTCTGAGACCCCATAAAGTATATATATATTCTTGATCGTCGTGACATTTTATGTCGATCTAGCCATGTCCGTCCGTCTGTCCGTCCGTCCGTCTGTCTGTCGAAAGCACGCTAACTTCCGAAGAAGTAAAGCTAGCCGCTTGAAATTTTGCACAAATACTTCTTATTAGTGTAGGTCGGTTGGTATTGTCCATGTTTTGATATAGCTGCCATATAAATCGATCTTGGGTCTTGACTTCTTGAGCCTCTAGAGTGCGCAATTCTTATCCGATTGGAATGAAATTTTGCACCACGTGTTTTGTTATTATATCCAACAACTGTGCCAAGTATGGTTCAAATCGGTTCATAACCTGATATAGCTGCCATATAAACCGATCTTGGGTCTTGACTTCTTGAGCCTCTAGAGGGCGCAATTCTTATCCGATTTGGCTGAAATTTTGCATGACGTATTTTATTTTTACTTTCAACAACTGTGTCAAATAAGGTTCAAATCGGTTCATAACCTGATATAGCTGCCATATAAACCGATCTGGGATCTTGACTTCTTGACCCCTAGAGGTCGCAATTATTATCCGATATGCCTGAAATTTTGTACGACGGATCCTCTCATGACCATCAACAAACGTGTTTATTATGGTCTGAATCGGTCTATAGCCCGATACAGATCCCATATAAATCGTTCTCTCTATTTTACTTCGTGAGCCCCAATGGGCGCAATTCTTATACGAATTGGCTGAAATTTTACACAGTTCTCCAACATATAATTTAATTGTGGTCCGAACCGGACCATATCTTGATATCGTTTTAATAGCAGAACAACTCTTTTCTTATATCCTTTTTTGCCTACGAAGAGATGCCGGGAAAAGAACTCGACAAATGCGATCCATGGTGGAGGGTATATAAGATTCGGCCCGGCCGAACTTAGCACGCTTTTACTTGTTCTTCTTCAGTATTTCAGCAGTGTTATGATCTTCGGGAGATTTGATTCTTTTTCCAGCTTCCGTAGAAGTGCTTGGAATGTCAGTTCTATCCCTTCCAGCATACTGCACTTTTGCCCGATTACGCTGCCGGTACATGCTCCTCTGTCTCCTTCGTCGTGCACCAAATCGTTTTCTCGGTCTGCCTCTGAGCTTAGCAAATCCATCGCTCACTTCTGCTGTCATCCCGATGCCCTCATCTCCCGATTCGGCTGCGATGACGGTTTCATTGACACAGTCGCTGTCTGAATCCGGGTCAGAAACTCCACCTTTACTTAAAGGCGGGGGACGAACTGTGTATCCCTCTGGTTTATCCATGTCTTTCTCGTTTATTAGTCCGACGGCTAGTTGTGCGCTTGAAGCATTTCTCTCGACTACAGGTGCCAAGGCACCCACACCTATAGGAGGGGAGGACAACATGCTGCGGTCTGACGCCACCACCGCAGTTGTTGAGTCTTTGGAGTCCATTTCTAGCCTACTCCAAAAGGCTTCAACATTTTTTCGTAATAGTTAGTACCTATTCCGAGATACGAATATATACAATAGTTATTTTTTCTTCGAGGAGCGAAAAAAAAAACGTCCGCTTCACTCAACGGCTCAGCGGAAAAAACAAAAACAAGTAAAGTCGTTTTCAATTCAGAGGGCCGAACTTTGGATGTGAACCACCGCGGACAAGGTTAGTACTAAATTTTCCATGAACATTTGTTTAAGGGAAACGGATTCTTCTCTAATATGAGAGCAGCCCGACTAAACTTTAAGCTTAATGATAAGGGGCTTCCATTTTTTTATGCCAGCGTTAGTAAGGGGATAACCACCGCTGAATGGGGCTCACGCCGTGATTAGATCCCAAACGTTCGGCGTCATAGGCGGACATGTCTCTGCCTCGGACTAACCTCTGCGTCTGGGTGGCCTCTAATAAGATTATTATCCTATTTTATTTAATTCCACTACATTATTATAACTCCACATAGTTACACAAAATATGGATCGATTTCGATAATATTTGGTTCAGTTGCAAATTTCTGCGAAATGGGGAAATACATGCGCCTTTATGGGCTTAAGACCCTAAGTTGGCAGATCAGTCTCTATGGCATCCATATCAACATGTAGTTTGATCTGGAGCATGTTGGGTTCGGATATCGGGGGCTCAATACGATCCACTATTTCAAATTTCGGCAAAATGGGCTCTTAACTGCGCCTGTTATGACTTTAAGATTCAACATCAGCAGATCGGTCTATATGGCGGTTATAAATGAACATAGTCCTATCCGGACTATGTTTAGAATGGATATCAAGGTATCTTATGGGATTATAACTGCGCTTTTTATGGGCTTAAGCCCCTAAAGAGAGATCGACCTATATGTAAGCTATAGCTAAATATAGATGCATATGGATCTAGCTTGATTTGGATATCGAAAGGCCTAGTGCTACTCACTATTCCGAATTTAAGCGAAATCGGGTAATTGGGAGATCGGTCTATATGACAGCTATACCTAAATATAGTCTGATAGGAACCATATTTGACACGGATGCCATTGATATGAAAATAAATCTCATTGTTGCAAATTTTAGTGAAATCTGGTGTTAAATGTGGCTTTTGTGGGCTTAAGATCCTAATTCGACATATCGGTCTATATTCAGTTTGGCTTTTGAAAAATTTAGTATGCGCATTGAAAAGTGTATGGATCTATGTCAAATTACAGTAATCGGCACAATATCAGAATTTTAAAGGCTGTATCGTGATTACAGACGGACGGACAGACACACGGAAATCGTTAAAACGTCCTAGAATTTTAAGACACTGAAATATATATAGTTTATAGGGTCGGAAATTGATATTTCGACATGTTTCAAACGGAATGACTAAGTGACTTTAACCCCTTTCCTATGGCGGTGGGTATGAAAATTGTATATTAAAACGTACCTTTTAATTTTAAAAGTTTTAGAGCACAATTTTACCAATCTTTTTTATGCAATTTTTAATAATTTTATAATGATTTCAAATAACAATGCAAATTTGTCCAGTAACAGGGGCAAACTTTTAAGCTCAATGATAAGCGCTCTCACTTTCAAAACCGAGTCCAAACGGCATGCCGCAGTGCGAGACCTCTATGGGAACAAAATTTTACTAGATACCATTCCAAATGTTACAGTACCTCACAAATGCCACCAGCGTTAGGAAAGGATAACCACCGCTGAAAATTCTTTCTGACCTTCTCGCCAGGGTTCGAACCCATGCGTCTTAGGCGGACATGTTAACCTCTGTGCTACGGTGGCCTTCAATTCCACCCAGATATGTCTTTAAATGGATATGGCCTCCGAATAAAGCGATCTCCCGATTTGACTCTTGAGCCCTTAGAGCCTTCAATATACATCCAATATGGTCCCTAATGCTGTTTGTCTTCCTAGCACCATTCTTGTATATTAAAATCTTTCTCTTTGCCCCTCCAGAGACAAAAGCGTGAGATATGTCCTCTATAAGAAACTGACATTACAATATCTGAATATTTTGCAGACACAATACAATTGACACATAAAAGTTACATGGTCCAAAGTGTTTACCCAACAACGCACAAACATCAATAACCCTGTCAACTCAACGGTAGTGACAACAACTGCGCCCATGTCCAGGAGATGACATCAAGGATGTCATTGGCAGTGTTGTAGAAGATAGAAGCACAATGGCAGGAAATATATGTCGTATGTTATTGAAATCAACAACCACAGCTGTAAGTGAAAATAATTACTTCTGCTCTCTCTGCCTCGACCAGTACATGTGACGGATATGCTGATGCTGTTGATACAAATGCAAATTTAAATAATTTAATAAAAAGGATTCCATTAAAAAAAAATATATACACTTTGCTGATATAAATAAATATCTACATATATACATGTCAACTGCATATTTAATATATTCATATCTTCCACTCTGAAAAATTGTGCAGATTTTTAAATTAAAGCATGAAACTCTGGGAAATAGTTGATTAATATAAGGGACTAGCTAACCCGGGCCCGCTCCGCTGCGCCTTCTTCTACTTTATATGGAACAAAAGTTTCTGGAATATTTATTTTGGACAATTAAAGATCTTTTAGTGAAATACCATGCAAACTTGACTAACAGTTTAACAATATAAGTGCCTTTATCTGAATCCCACATGATCTTTATTGGTCTACGAATTGGATGTACGGTGTACTCCATTCTTAAAATACTTCTTTTCAGCCCGGTATTCTCATGATGTCTGATTTAGTGGTGTTTTCGGGGGAGAAGTGGCCCCAGATACTTGGCCCTGAAAAAATATCAGCATCGTGCTCTTCTCTCAAATACCATTTATTTAAACCCCATATTGCCATTGGCTTAAGAGGAGTTTACAGGACGAAGCGTCCCCCAAACACATAGTCCCAAAATATGTTTTCAAATTCGTTTTCATATTGCAATAGCCAGAAAATCTTTACTATTTGGGTGGTGTTGTTGGGGTGGGGTGGCTCCATATACACTTTTGCTGAATATTGATATCAAATTCGTGCTTTACTCCCAAAGACCTTTCGATTGATCCCCATATTGCTATGGTCGTCAATTTGTCCCCTTTGGGGGAAGTTTTTGGTGAGAGGCGGCCCCCCAAACACTTGATCGCATATTTGGATATCAGATTCGTATTATACATTCAAATGCCTTTTACTTAAGCCCCATATTCCCATGGTCAGTAAATAAGTCCAGTTTGGGGGGTGTCTTGGGAAAAGGGTGGACCCCCAGAAACGTGGTCCCACATTTGGATATCAGATTCGTATTCTACTCGCAAATACCTTTCATTTGAGTCCCATATTGTCTTGATTGGTCTAAATATATGTTTGGTAGGTTTTAGGGTGGGCGGCCCACCTAGGTACCCCATCCGAAATTGGGATACCAAATTTTTATTTTTAGGGTACTATATGGGAGCACGCAAAATTTCTTTTAAATCGCACCAACCATCTCCGAGATCTGGCGTTTCTGAAAAATAGGGTAAGGGGGAGGGTCCGCCCCCCTTCAGATATCAAAAAAATTTAGCACCCTATTTTCACCATGGGGTCATTATGCACAATCTGTGAAAATTTCAAGAAAATCGGTTCAGCCGTTTCTGAGTCTATAAGGAACACACAAACAAACAAACAAATCTACAAACAAACACAAATTGATTTTTATACCCTCCACCATAAGATGGGGGGTATACTAATTTCGTCATTCTGTTTGTAACTACTCGAAATATTCGTCTGAGACCCCATAAAGTATATATATTCTTGATCGTCGTGACATTTTATGTCGATCTAGCCATGTCCGTCCGTCTGTCCGTTCGTCCGTCCGTCCGTCCGTCCGTACGTCTGTCTGTCGAAAGCACGCTATCTTCCGAAGGAGTAAAGCTAGCCGCTTGAAATTTTGCACAACTACTTCTTATAAGTGTAGGTCGATTGGCATTGTAAATGGGCCATATCGGTCCATGTTTTGATATAGCTGCCATATAAACCGATCTTGGGTCTTGACTTTCTAGAGTGCGCATTTCTTATCCGATTGGGATGAAATTTTGCACGACGTGTTTTGTTATGATGTCCAACAACTGTGCCAAGTATGGTTCAAATCGGTCCATAATCTGATATAGCTGCCATATAAACCGATCTTGCGTCTTGATTTCTTGAGCCTCTAGAGTGCCCAATTCTTATCTGATTTAAATGAATTTTGGCACGACGTGTTCTGTTATGATATCCAACAACTGTGCTAAATATGGTTCAAATCGGTCCATAATCTGATATAGCTGCCATATAAACCGATCTTGGGTCTTGAATTCTTGAGCCTCTAGAGTGCGCAATTCTTATTCGATTGGCATGAAATTTTGCACGATGTGTTTTGTTATGATATTCAACAACTGTGCCAAGTATGGTTTAAATCGGTTCATAACCTGATATAGCTGCCATTTAAACCGATCTTGGGTCTTGACTTCTTAAGCCTCTAGAGTGCGCAATTCTTATCAGATTATAATGAAATTTTGCACGACGTGTTTTGTTATGATGTCCAACCCAACTGTGTCCAACTGTGCCAAAAATGGTTCAAATCGGCTCATAAACTGATATAGCTGTCATATAAACAGATCTGGGGACTTGACTTCTTGAGCCTCTAGAAGTCGCAATTATTATCCGATTTGCCTGAAATTTTGTACGATGGGTCCTCTCTTGACCATCAACATACGTGTTTATTATGGTCTAAGTCTGTTTATAGCCCGATACAGCTCCCATATAAATCGATCTCTCTATTTTACTTCTTGAGCCCCCAAAGGGCGCAATTCTTACTCGAATTGGCTGACATTCTACACAGGTCTCCAACATATAATTTAATTGTGGTCTAAACCGGATCATATCTTTATATCGCTTTAATAGCAGAGCAAATCTTTTCTTATATCACTTTTTGCCTAAGAAGAGATGTCGGGAAAAGAACTCGACAACTGCGCTCCATGGTGGAGGGTATATAAGATTCGGCCCGGCCGAACTTAGCACGCTTTTACTTGTTACACCCTCCACCATAAGATGGGGGGTATACTAATTTCGTCATTCTGTTTGTAACTACTCGAAATATTCGTCTGAGACCCCATAAAGTATATATATTCTTGATCGTCGTGACATTTTATGTCGATCTAGCCATGTCAGTCCGTCTGTCCGTTCGTCCGTCCGTCCGTCCGTCCGTCCGTCCGTCCGTTCGTCCGTACGTCTGTCTGTCGAAAGCACGCTAACTTCCGAAGGAGTAAAGCTAGCCGCTTGAAATTTTGCACAACTACTTCTTATAAGTGTAGGTCGGTTGGTATTGTAAATGGGCCATATCGGTCCATGTTTTGATATAGCTGCCATATAAACCGATCTTGGGTCTTGACTTCTTGAGCCTCTAGAGTGTGCAATTCTCATCCGATTGAAATGAAATTTTGCACGACGTGTTTTGTTATGATATCCAAAAATTGCGCCAAGTATAGTTTAAATCGGTCCATAACCTGATATAGCTGTCATATAAACAGATCTGGGGATTTGACTTCTTGAGCTTCTAGAGGGCGATTTGGCTGAAATTTTGCATGACGTATTTTATTTTTACTTTCAACAACTGTGTCAAATAAGGTTCAAATCGGTTCATTACCTGATATAGCTGCCATATAAACCGATCTGAGATCTTGACTTCTTGACCCCTAGAGGTCGCAATTATTATCCGATATGCCTGAAATTTTGTACGACGGATCCTCTCATGACCATCAACAAACGTGTTTATTATGGTCTGAATCGGTCTATAGCCCGATACAGATCCCATATAAATCGATCTCTCTATTTTACTTCGTGAGCCCCAATGGGCGCAATTCTTATACGAATTGGCTGAAATTTTACACAGGTCTCCAACATATAATTTAATTGTGGTCCGAATCGGACCATATCATGATATCGTTTTAATAGCAGAGAAACTCTTTTTATACCCTCCACCATTAGATGGGGGGTATACTAATTTCGTCATTCTGTTTGTAACTACTCGAAATATTCGTCTGAGACCCCATAAAGTATATATATTCTTGATCGTCGTGAAATTTTATGTCGATCTAGCCATGTCCGTCCGTCTGTCCGTCCGTCCGTCCGTCCGTCCGTCCGTCCGTCCGTCCGTCCGTCCGTCCGTCCGTCCGTCTGTCTGTCGAAAGCACGCTAACTTCCGAAGGAGTAAAGCTAGCCGCTTGAAATTTTGCACAAATACTTCTTATTAGTGTAGGTCGGTTGGTATTGTAAATGGGCCATATCGGTCCATGTTTTGATATAGCTGCCATATAAACCGATCTTGGGTCTTGACTTCTTGAGCCTATAGAGTGCGCAATTCTTATCCGATTGGAATGAAATTTTGCACGACGTGTTTTGTTATGACATCCAACAACTGTGATAAGTATGGTTCAAATCGGTTCATAACCTGATATAGCTGCCATATAAACCGATCTTGGGTCTTGACTTCTTGAGCCTCTAGAGTGCGCAATTCTTATCCGATTGGAATGAAATTTTGCACGACGTGTTTTGTTATGACATCCAACAACTGTGCCAAGTATGGTTTAAATCGGTCCATAACCTGATACAGCTGCCATATAAACCGATCTTGGGTCTTGACTTCTTGAGCCTCTAGAGTGCGCACTTCTTATCCGATTGGAATGAAATTATGCACGACGCGTTTTGTTATGATTTCCAACAACTGTATTAAGTATGGTTCAAATCGGTTTATAACCTGATATAGCTGTCATATAAACCGATCTTGGGTCTTGACTTCTTGAGCCTCTAGAGGGCGCAATTCTTATCCAATTTGAATGAATTTTGGCACGTAGTATTTTGTTATGATATCCAACAACTGTGCCAAATATGGTTCAAATCGGTTCATAACCTGATATAGCTGCCATATAAACCGATCTGGGATCTTGACTTCTTGAGCCTCTAGAGGTCGCAATTATTATCCGATTTGCCTGAAATTTTGTACGACGGATTCTCTCATGACCATTAACATACGTGTTTATTATGGTCTGAATCGGTTTATAGCCTGATATAGCTCCCATATAAATCGATCTCTCTATTTAACTTCTTGAGCCCACAAAGGGCGCAATTCTTATTCGAATTGGCTGACATTTTACACAGGTCTCCAACATATAATTTAATTGTGGTCCAAACCGGACCATATCTTGATATCGCTCTAATAGCAGAGCAAATCTTTTCTTATATCCTTTTTTTGCCTAAGAAGAGATGCCGGGAAAAGAACTCGACATATGCGATCCATGGTGGAGGGTATATAAGATTCGGCCCGGCCGAACTTAGCACGCTTTTACTTGTTTTATATCCTTTTTTGCCTAAGAAGAGATGCCGGGAAAAGAACTCGACAAATGCGATCCATGGTGGAGGGTATATAAGATTCGGCCCGGCCGAACTTAGCACGCTTTTACTTGTTTTTTGCCTAAGAAGAGATGCCGGGAAAAGAACTCGACAAATGCGATCCATGGTGGAGGGTATATAAGATTCGGCCCGGCCGAACTTAGCACGCTTTTACTTGTTATATATAAGATATTAGAACAAGTAACAAGTAAAAGCGTGCTAAGTTCGGCCGGGCCGAATCTTGGGAACCCACCACCATGGATTCTGCTAACAATTTATGCAAAATAAATTAAGTTGATCTGCCAAATCAGCAAAAATTAAAGCTTCTAGGAACCGAAAAAGGATAATCCTCATTGACCTACATCGATAGTAAGTATCTGTGCAAAATTTCAAGCGGCTAGCTTTGCCTTGTAAGAACTTCTCCCCAAAGAGGTGTCGGACTGCTGCACGCCGTTCGGACTTGGCTATAAAAAGAAGACCCCTTATCACTGAGTTCTACATCAAAAAAGGAATCTGTGCAAAGCATCAAGCGACTTGCTTTACGCATTCGACCGCGAACATTCGAGACGAACAAGAACATGTACAGGTAAATGTTTCGAGGTATTTCAAACGGAATGAATACATTAGTACACCCCCTTCGTAAGGTCCTGAGTATAAAAAATTGTATTCCTGTATTTACCGCAAGAAATAATAATTTTATAACATAGAATGCCTTTCCAAGGTACGCAACGTATTAAAGAACAAGTGAGAATGTTCGGCCTGGTCGAATCTTGGGTACCCACCACTATGGACTCCTCTAAATAATAACCTTTATTAGCTCATTTCGCATTAGAATTATTTTGCAGCAATCAAATCGGGAACTGGCTGCGGCTTCTATGGTCTCAAGAAGGCATATCGTAGTATTGGTATTTTATGGGGCACATACCAGTGCAGGGACGTATCCAGGAGGGTGGAGGCTACCGGAACCGAGCCCCGCCAACAATCGGAATTATTTCCTCTAAACACAAAATTTCAGTAAAAAATTCTTAAATGACAAAATTTCATATTAATGACTAGATAAGTCGGGCCCGCTCCGCTTCGCCTTCATCAACACCACGCGAAAAATATGTTTCTTATTCTTACTCTAAGAATTTGACAATATTTAAATTAATCAGAATTTTCTCAAATTTTTTATACCCACCATCATACGATAGGGGTATACTAAAATAGTCATCCGTTCGTAACAATTCGAAACATTGATCTGCGACCACACATAGCATATATATTCTGGATTGTCTCGACATTTTGAGTCGATCCAGCTATGTCCGTCCGTCCGTTCGTCTACCGAATCACGATACCGTTCGAACACGTAAAGGTAGCCGATTGAAATTTTGCAGAGACACTTATTATTGATGTAGGTCATTGGGAATTGCAAATGGGCCATACCGGTTCAGATGTGAATATAGTTCGCATCAGGGACGTAGCCAGGGGGGTGGATCTCGGGCCCTCCCACCAAAATTATCCCGTCTAAAGAAAAAAACATTTTTAAAAATAAAAAAAATTAAATTTATAATACTCTACAAAGACAAAATATTGCTGAGGCCAGGGCCCCTAAAAAATTATTCTTCTTTAGGACAAAATTGTTACGAAAATCTTTGAAAAATGAAACTCTAATGGAATTTTTTCTATACAAATTTTTCTAAAGACAAAATTTCAACGTAACATTCTCTAATATCAAATCTTCAGCACAGACCGGGGGGACCAAATTATTTTTTAAGGACATTATTTTGTTTGATGATGTTATGTATATTCAAAATTTAGAGAATTTATATCGACGTGGCAATTTTTTCAAATATTTAAAATTTTAAAAATTGTTGAAAAAAATAACAATCTTTTTATTTCCTAAGCCCCTGCAACAAAAAAAAAATATGTTCTTAATATTTAATGACAGGATTTAATGATTTTCGCATAAAATTGCAAAGGATTTTTGGCTTAAATTTATGTTTTTAATGAAGAAACCATCAAATGCATGAAATGATTCCAGAAATCTCTCTCCTAAGAATTTTGAGAAATTTTTTCGTTTAATTTTTGGGATATAAAAAATTGGAGGCGCGGACCCTCCACCGTTACCCCAAAAACTCCACCCAAAATCAAAAGTGGACCGATAAGTACAATATGGGTATCAAATGAAAAGTATGCGGGAGTAGATAACGAATCTGGCATACAAATGTCGAAGTGTAGGTGGTCACCCACCCCTACAAGAACGCCTAAAATGGGCACATTAGCTAATCACGGATATATCGGACTCGGTTTGTTTGTTCCGTATAGACTGAAAAACGGCAGAACCGATTTTCTCGAAATTTTCGCATATTATGCCGAAAACACAACCCAAAATCAAAAGTGGATCGATCGGGACAATATAGGTATCAAATGAAAGGTATTGGAGAGTAGAAACGAATATGGTATTAAAGCTGGGTCTAGGTACCCATTGGGCCGTCCCAACCCCAAAACTCCCCATTACAGACATATTGGACGTTCATTTCAATATGGGGCTCAAATAGAGGTATTCCGGAGTAGATTTCGAATCTGGCATACAAAATTAGATCGAAGTACACCACACCAACCCTCAAAAATGCCATTTTACCCATTACGACTATATGATGCTTCGCTGAACCGATTTTCTTAAAATTTTCATAGATTGTGTACGTTTGTCTTGAAGGAAACATAAGCTATATAATTTTTAGATATCGGGTGGAGGCGAAACCTTCCCCTTACCCCAAAAACGCCACCCATATCCGAAAGTGGTCCGATGATCACAATAAGGGTATCAAATGAAAGGTATTGAATACCAGAAAACGAATATGGTATTAAAACTTGGGTCCAAGTACCCAGCGGAAAGTCTAAAGTGCCGGTGGTCGCCCCAGCCCCAAAACACCCTCCAAACGGTTCAAATTTACCGGCCATGGCAATATGGGGCTCAAATAAAATGTATTTGGAAGTGCAGCACGAATTTGATATCCATATTCAAGTCGAAATGTCTGAGATGCCATCCCTCCCCTAATGAAAACATTACCCTAAGGAAGAACATTACCACCAGGAACCGAGAAGAGGCAATTTCTTATACATCAATGACTGCTTTCCGATTCAAGTTTAAACTCAATGATAAGGGACTTTTTAATAGTCGAGTCCGAACGGCGTCTGCAGTGCGACACCTCTTTGTGGAATATTTTTTAAATGACCATGCATGGCGTTCAACCTCGCAAATGTCGCCAACATTAAGAGGGGATAAACACCGCTTTGTCCGATGTTCTCCCCAGGATTCGAACGCGTTCAGCGTCATAGGCTACAATGACACGAATTCGTTATCCGCTTTTAGGGCGAAGTGTCCCCAGCCTAAAAAGATATTAGAGAGTTAAAGAAGGCGCAGCGGAGCGGGCCCGGTTCAGCTAGTAGCTTCATATAAACCGATCTCCCGATTTGAATTATTGACCCCCTGGAAGCCTTAATTTTCATCCGTTTTGGCTGAAATTTTGCAGATTGTGTTCTGTTACGACTTTTAACAACTGTGAGAATTATGGTCAAAATTGGTATATAACCAGATATAGCTCCCATATAAAACGATCTCCCGATTTAGGTTCTTGGCCTCCTGGAAGCCTCAATTTTCATCCGACTTTGCTGAAATTCTTTACATTGTGTTCTGTTACGACTTCCAAAAACTGTGCCAAGTACGGTCTCAATCGGTCAAGAACCTGATATAGCTCCCATATAAACCGATCTCCCGATTTGATTTATTGAGCCCCTGGAAGCCTCAATTTCACCCGATTTGGATGAAATTTTGCTCATTGTGATCTATTAGGACTTCCAACAACAATGTACGGTCCAAATCGGTCTATAACTAGATATATATTTTATATTTATATTTTAGCAGAATCAATGGTCGTGTTTTCCCAATATTCGGCCCTGCCGAACTTAGCACGCTTTTACCCCAAAAAAAAAACTTTACTTGACTCCCCATTGTTTGAATTGATCAAGTAACCTATTGGAGCCGATTTTAGGAGCTAAAATATCATCTATATTCTTGGACACAAAGTTTAATGTCATATTCGTATTTGGCTCCCAAATACCATTCATTTGAGCCTCATGTAGCTATGACCGAGTAATATTCCCATTTGGTGGTCTTTTTGGGGTTATGGCGACCCCCAAATACTTAGACCCCTTAGGTACCTGTCCCTAATTTTTATACCCTCCACCATAGGTTGGGGGTATAGTAATTTCGTCATTCTGTTTGTAGCACCTCGAAATATGCGTCTGAGACCCCATAAAGTATACATATTCTTGATCGTCATGTCTGCCCGTCCGTCCGTCTGTCTGTCGAAAGCACGCTAACTTTCGAAGGAGTAAAGCAAGCCGCTTGAAATTTTGCACAAATACTTTTCATTAGTGTAGGTCGGTTGGGATTGTAAATGGGCCAAATCGGTTCATGTTTTGATATATCTGCCATATAAACCGATCTTGGGTCTTGAATTCTTGAGCCAATAGAGCGCGCAATTCTCGTCCGATTTGACTGAAATTTTGCACGCGGCGTTTCGTTATGACTGTGCTAAGTATGGCGCAAATCGGTACATAACCTGATAAAGCTGCCATATAAACCGATTTGGGATATTGATTTTTGAGCCTCTAGAGGGCGCAATTATCATCCGATTTGGACAACGGCTTCCCTCATGACCTTCAACATACGTGTCTAATATGGTCTGAATCGATCTATAACTTGATACAGCTCCCATATAAACCTATCTCCCGATTTTGCTTCTTGAGCCCCTACAAGGCGCAATTCTTATCCGAATGAACTGAAATATTACACAATGACTTCTACAATGTTCAGAATTTATTTATGGTCCGAATCTTATTCAATATTCTTTGTTTGCCTAAAAAGAGATACTGTGCATAGAACTCGAAAAATGCGATCCATGGTGGAGGATATATAAGATTCGGCCCGGCCGAACTTAGCACGCTCTTACTTGTTGAGTCTATACGGGCCAAAGAAATTTACAAACCCACAAACAAACAAACAAACATACAAACAAACAAACTGATAAACAAACGCAAATTGATTGTTTTATATAAGGCTTACTGAGCCCAGCCCGCTCTGTTGCGCCAGATAATGCTATATTAAAGAGGAGTACTCTAAATTTGGAAATTTCTGCCTAATTACAATTGCAAATGTATTTCAATTTCCTGTGGATTTATCTACACTTTATTTAAACCCCATATTGCAATAAAGGTTATTAAAAGTCCTACTTGGGGTGTAGTGGTCACTGCAGACTTGATCGGTCTACCTGGACAGCTCACCGCAGATTTTGATACCAAATTTTTTTATTAAATTAAATTAGGGTAAGGGGAAGTTATGTCCCCATAAATTAATTATTGTAAATCATGCAGTGTACTGTTAGGTCATTATGATTGATTGACTGTATTGGGGTGAGGTGCTCCGCTAGATATATGAGCAGAATGAAGATATGAGATTCGTAGTCCACAAACTTATACCTTTTATTTAACCCCATATTGTCTTGATTGGTGTATTCAGCCGTTTGGTAGAGGGCGTCTTTATGAGTGTTGTGGACCACACTTTACTCTAAATAATCTATCACCATTGTTTTAAAGGGTCAAATAACCTATTAGAGGCGATTATAAGAGGTAAAGCACCGCCTTGATTCTTGCACACAAAATTAAATGTCGTATTAGTAATCTGCTCTCAAATGGCATTCAATCGAGTTTCATCAATCGAGTAATATTCCCATTTGGAGGGCTTATCGACATATTCGTAGAGTTTCAATCGAGTTTCATCAAGGTATGATTCAGTAATATTTCCACTTGCGGGGCTTATCGGGGATGGGGCGACCATCAATTACTAAGACCTAATTTTTTATGTCATATTCGTAGTCTGTACCCGAATACCTTTCATTTGAGTCCTATATTGATATGTAGGTCTAATATGTCTGTTTGGATCAGTTTTTGGGGTTGGGCGACCCCTTGGATACTTGAACCCAAGTTTTATACCATATTTGTATTTACTCTCCAATATATTTCATTTGATACCCGTTTTGTCCCTATTGGTCCACTTTTGATACTGGGTGGCGTTTTGGAGTAACCGGGAAGGGTCCGCCGCCCCTTCCAATATCAACAAATTAAAAAGTCCCTACCTCCCTCCTGCCCATATTTGTAATATACTCCCGAATACCTTTCATTCAAACCACACATTGTCATTATCGTCCAATAAACCCATTTTTAGGGTCGGGGCGGCCCCCCAATTACTTGGACCCAATTGTAAATAAAACAAGTAAAAGCGTGCTAAGTTCGGCCGGGCCGAATCTTATATACCCTCCACCATGGATCGCATATGTCGAGTTCTTTTCCCGGCATCTCTTCTTAGGCAAAAAAAGGATATAAGAAAAGATTTGCTCTGCTATTAGAGCGATATCAAGATATGGTCCGGTTTGGACCACAATTAAATTATATGTTGGAGACCTGTGTAAAATGTCAGCCAATTCGAATAAGAATTGCGCCCTTTGTGGGCTCAAGAAGTTAAATAGAGAGATCGATTTATATGGGAGCTATATCAGGCTATAAACCGATTCAGACCATAATAAACACGTATGTTAATGGTCATGAGAGAATCCGTCGTACAAAATTTCAGGCAAATCGGATAATAATTGCGACCTCTAGAGGCTCAAGAAGTCAAGATCCCAGATCGGTTTATATGGCAGCTATATCAGGTTATGAACCGATTTGAACCATATTTGGCACAGTTGTTGGATATCATAACAAAATACTACGTGCCAAAATTCATTCAAATTGGATAAGAATTGCGCCCTCTAGAGGCTCAAGAAGTCAAGACCCAAGATCGGTTTATATGACAGCTATATCAGGTTATAAACCGATTTGAACCATACTTAATACAGTTGTTGGAAATCATAACAAAACGCGTCGTGCATAATTTCATTCCAATCGGATAAGAAGTGCGCACTCTAGAGGCTCAAGAAGTCAAGACCCAAGATCGGTTTATATGGCAGCTGTATCAGGTTATGGACCGATTTAAACCATACTTGGCACAGTTGTTGGATGTCATAACAAAACACGTCGTGCAAAATTTCATTCCAATCGGATAAGAATTGCGCACTCTAGAGGCTCAAGAAATCAAGACCCAAGATCGGTTTATATGGCAGCTATATCAGGTTATGGACCGATTTGAACCATACTTATCACAGTTGTTGGATGTCATAACAAAACACGTCGTGCAAAATTTCATTCCAATCGGATAAGAATTGCGCACTCTATAGGCTCAAGAAGTCAAGACCCAAGATCGGTTTATATGGCAGCTATATCAAAACATGGACCGATATGGCCCATTTACAATACCAACCGACCTACACTAATAAGAAGTATTTGTGCAAAATTTCAAGCGGCTAGCTTTACTCCTTCGGAAGTTAGCGTGCTTTCGACAGACGGACGGACGGACGGACGGACGGACGGACGGACGGACGGACGGACGGACGGACAGACGGACGGACATGGCTAGATCGACATAAAATTTCACGACGATCAAGAATATATATACTTTATGGGGTCTCAGACGAATATTTCGAGTAGTTACAAACAGAATGACGAAATTAGTATACCCCCCATCTAATGGTGGAGGGTATAACAAGTAAAAGCGTGCTAAGTTCGGCCGGGCCGAATCTTATATACCCTCCACCATGGAGCGCATTTGTCAGTTCTTTTCCCGGCATCTCTTCTTAGGCAAAAAATGATATAAGAAAAGAAAGAAAGAAAAATCTGCTATTAGAGCGATATCAAGATATGATCCGGTTTAGACCACAAATGTCAGCCAATTCGAATAAGAATTGCGCCCTTTGGGGGCTCAAAAAGTAAAATAGAGAGATCGATTTATATGGGAGCTGTATCGGGCTATAGACCGATTCAGACCATAATAAACACTTATGTTTATGGTCATGAGAGGATCCGTCGTACAAAATTTCAGGCAAATCGGATAAGAATTGCGCTCTCTAGAGGCCCAAGAAGTCAAGACCCAAGATCGGTTTATATGGCAGCTACATCAGGTTATGGACCGATTTGACTCATACTTGGCACATTTGTTGGATATCATAACAAAACACGTGGCGCAAAATTTCATTCTAATCGGATAAGAATTGCGCACTCTAGAGACTCAAGAAGTCAAGACCCAAGATCGGTTTATATGACAGCTATACCAGGTAATGGCCCGAATTGAACCATACTTAGCACAGTTGTTAGAAGTGATACTAAAACACTATGTGCAAAATTTCAGTCTAGTCGGATGAGAATTGCGCCCTCTAGAGGCTCAAGAAGTCAAGACCCAACATCGGTGTATATGGCAGCTATATCAGGTTATAGACCGATTTGAACCACACTTGGCACAGTTATTGGATATCATAACAAAACACGTAGTGCAAAATTTCATTCCAATCGGATAAGAATTGCGCACTCTAGAGGCTCAAGAAGTCAAAACCCAAGATCGGTTTATCTTGCAGCTATATCAGGCTATGGACCGATGTGAACCACACTTGGCACAGTTATTGGATATCATAACAAAACACGTAGTGCAAAATTTCATTCCAATCGGATAGGAATTGCGCACTCTAGAGGCTGAAGAAGTCAAGACCCAAGATCGGTTTATATTGCAGCTATATCAGGCTATAGACCGATGTGAACCATACTTGGCACAGTTATTGGATATCGTAGCAAAACACGTCGTGCAAAATTTTATTCCAATCGGATAAGAATTGCGCACTCTAGAGACTCAGGAAGTCAAGACCCAAGATCGGTTTATATGGCAGTTATATCAGGTTATGAACCGATTTGAACCATTCTTGGCACAGTTGTTGGATATCATAACAAAACACGCCGTGCAAAATTTCATCCCAATCGGATAAGAATTGCGCACTCTAGAGGCTCAAGAAGTCAAGACCCAAGATCGGTTTATATGGCAGCTATATCAAAACATGGACCGATATGGCCCATTTACAATACCAACCGACATTCACTAATAAGAAGTATTTGTGCAAAATTTCAAGCGGCTAGCTTTACTCCTTCGGAAGTTAGCGTGCTTTCGACAGACAGACGGACGGACAGACGGACGGACATGGCTAGATCGACATAAAATTTCACGACGATCAAGAATATATATACTTTATAGGGTCTCAGAGGAATATTTCGAGTAGTTACAATCAGAATGACGAAATTAGTATACCCCCCATCTTATGGTGGAGGGTATAAAAATCGTAATCTACTCTTAAATACCTTTCATTCAAGTCCCATATTGTCCCGATCGGTCCACTTTTGTATTTGGGTGGTACTTTTGGTGTAAGGGGGAGTTTTCGGCACCCAGCGATCTCAAATGTTTACCCGTTTTTGAGTCTATACAGAACAAACAAATTTACAAACCCACAATCAAATAAACAAACAAATAAACAAACATACAAACTAACACAAATTATTTTTTATACCATTCACCATATAATGGGGGGTATACTAATTTCGTCATTCCGTTTGTAACACCTCAATATATGCGTCTAAGACCCCATAAAGTATATATATATTCTTGATCGACGCGAAATTTTATGTCGATCTAGCCATGTCCGTCCGTCTGTCCGTCCTTCCGTCTGTCAAAAGCACGCTTACTTTCGAAGGAGTAAAGCTAGGCGCTTAAAATTTTGCACAAATACTTCTTATAAGTGTAGGTCGGTTGGGATTGTAAATGGGTCATATCGGTCCATGTTTTGATATAGCTGCCATAAAAACGGATCTTGTGTCTTGACTTCTTGTGCTTCTAGAGGGCGCAATTCCTATCCGATTTGGCTGAAATTTTGGAGGTGGTGTTTATCTACGACTGGCGTTTTTCTTTTCTCGAAAAGTCATTTAAAACTTGACGCATGCGATCCATGGTAGAAGGTGTAAAAGATTCGGCCCAGCCGAACTTAGCAATCCTTTACTAGCTATATATATAGAGAGATAGATAATGCAGTGCAATGATATTTGTATGAAAACGACATCTATCCAGGACAGCGAAGTTCACTGTCAACCAACTTCAGTTTGGTCTATAATTTAACAATGAATCGACTTACAGACGAACAATGCTTGCTAATTATTGAATTTTATTACCAAAATGCGTTCTCTGTAAGGAAAATTCATCGCGCGCTTCTTCCATTCATTGACGAAGCTCATTTTTGGCTACAGCAGAATTGTCGATTTTGGAGTGAAGATCAGCCAGAAGCATTGCAAGAGCTACCAATGCATCCAGAAAAAGTCACAGTTTGGAGCGGTTTATAGGCTAGCGAAATCATTGGACCCTACCTCTTCTAAGATGACGCGAATCATAATGTAACTGTGAATGGTGAGCGCTATCGTGAGATGATATCCAACTTTTTATGCCCAAAATGCAAGAGCTTGACCTGCATGATATGTGGTTTCAACAAGGCCGTGCCTCATGCCACACAGCAAGCGAAATAATGGACTCATTGAGAGGCGAGATCAGGACCGGTCAGATGGCCGCCTAGATCGTGCGATTTAACGTCTTTAGACTATTTCTTGTGGGGCTATGTTAAAGCTTATGTCTATACAGACAATCCCGATTCAATTGACGCATTGAAAAACAAAATTAAAGCATTTATTCGTGAGATACCGGCCGAAATGTTGAAAAGAGTATGCCAAAATGGACCATTGAAGCGCAGTCATGGTCAACATTTCCTTACTATCGATTCATATAAAGATTTGATGGATTTTTCTAAATTTTATGTGTTATTATACCCTCCACCATAAGATGGGGGTATACTAAATTCGTCATTCTGATTGTAACTACTCGAAATATTCGTCTGAGACCCCATAAAGTATATATATTCTTGATCGTCGTGAAATTTTATGTCGATCTAGCAATGTCCGCCCGTCTGTCTGTCCGTCAAAAGCACGCTAACTTCCGAAGGAGTAAAGCTAGCCGCTTGAAATTTTGCACAAATACTTCTTATTAGTGAATGTCGGTTGGCATTGTAAATGGGCCACATCGGTCCATAACCTGATATAGCTGCCATATAAACCGATCTTGGGTCTTGACTTCTTGAGCCTCTAGCATGCGCAATTCTTACCCGATCAGAATGAAAATTTGCACGACGTGTTTTGTTATTATATCCAACAACTGTGCTAAGTATGGTTCAAATCGGTTCATAACCTGATATAGCTGCCATATAAACCGATCTTGGGTCTTAAATTCTTGAGCCTCTAGAGTACGCAATTCTTATCTGATTGGAAGGGAATTTCGCACGACGTGTTTTGTTATGATACCCAACAAGTGTGCCAAGTATGGTTCGAATCCGCCAATAACCTGATATAGCTGCCATATAAACCGATCTTGGGTCTTGACTTCTTGAGCCTCTAGAGGGCACAATTCTTATCCGATTTGAATGAAATTTTGCATGACGTATTTTATTTTTACTTTCAACAACTGTGTCAAATTAGGTTCAAATCAGTTCATAACCTGATATAGCTGCCATATAAACCGATCTGGGATCCTGACTTCTTGACCCCTAGAGGTCGCAATTATTATCCGATATGCCTGAAATTTTGTACGACAGATCCTCTCATGACCATCAACAAACGTGTTTATTATGGTCTGAATCGGTCTATAGCCCGATACAGATCCCATATAAATCGTTCTCTCTATTTTACTTCGTGAGCCCCAATGGGCGCAATTCTTATACGAATTGGCTGAAATTTTACACAGGTCTCCAACATATAATCTAATTGTGGTCCGAACCGGACCATATCTTGATATCATTTTAATAGCAGAGCAACTCTTTTCTTATATCCTTTTTTTGCCGTAGAAGAGATGCCGGAAAAAGGACTCGACAAATGCGATCCATGGTGGAGGGTATATAAGATTCGGCCCGGCCGAACTTAGCACGCTTTTACTTGTTTTTTATACCCTCCACCATAAGATGGGGTTATACTAATTTCGTCATTCTGATTGTAACTACTCGAAATATTCGTCTGAGACTCCAAAAAGTATATATATTCTTGATCGTCGTGAAATTTTATGTCGATCTAGCCATGTCCGTCCGTCTGTCCGTCCGACCGTCCGTCTGTCTGTCGAAAGCACGCTAACTTCCGAAGGAGTAAAGCTAGCCGCTTGAAATTTTGCACAAATACTTCTTATTAGTGAATGTCGGTTGGTATTGTAAATGGGCCACATCGGTCCATGTTTTGATATAGCTGCCATATAAACCGATCTTGGGTCTTGACTTCTTGAGCCTCTAGAGTGCGCAATTCTTATCCGATTGGGATGAAATTTTGCACGACGTGTTTTGCTATGATATCCAACAACTGTGCCAAGTATGGTTCAAATCGGTCCATAACCTGATATAGCTGCCATATAAACCGATCTGGGGTCTTGACTTCTTGAGCCTCTAGAGTGCGCAATTCTTATCCGATTGGGATGAAATTTTGCACGACGAGTTTTGTTATTATATCCAACAACTGTGCCAAGTATGGTTAAAATCGGTCCATAACCTGATATAGCTGCCATATAAACCGATCTTGGGTCTTGACTTCTTGAGCCTCTAGCGTGCGCAATTCTTACCCGATCAGAATGAAATTTTGCACGACGTGTTTTGTTATTATATCCAACAACTGTGCTAAGTATGGTTCAAATCGGTTCATAACCTGATATAGCTGCCATAGAAACCGATCTTGGGTCTTAAATTCTTGAGCCTCTAGAGTGCGCAATTCTTATGTGATTGGAATGGAATTTCGCACGACGTGTTTTGTTATGATACCCAACAAGTGTGCCAAGTAAGGTTCGAATCCGCCCATAACCTGATATAGCTGCCATATAAACCGATCTTGGGTATTGACTTCTTGAGCCTCTAGAGCGCACAATTCTTATCCGATTTGAATGAAATTTTGCATGACGTATTTTATTTTTATACCCACCACCGAAGGATGGGGGTATATTCATTTTGTCATTCCGTTTGCAACACATCGAAATATCCATTTCCGACCCTATAAAGTATATATATTCTTGATCAGCGTAAAAATCTAAGACGATCTAGACATGTCCGTCCGCCTGTCCGTCTGTCTGTTGAAATCACGATACAGTCTTCAAAAATAGAGATATTGAGCTGAAACTTTGCACAGATTCTTTTTTTTTTGTCCATAAGCATGTTAAGTTCGAAGATGGGCTATATCGGACTATATCTTGATATAGCCCCCACATAGATCGATCCGCCGATTTAGGGTCTTAGGCCCATAAAAGCCACATTTATAATCCGATTTTGCTGAAATTTCGGACAGTGAGTTGTCTTAGGCCCTTCGAAATCCTTCGCCAATTTGGCTCAGATCGGTCCAGTTTTGGATATAGCTGCCATATAGACCGTTCCTCCGATTTAGGGTCTTTGGCCAATAAAAGCCACATTTATTATCCGATTTTGCTGAAATTTCGGACAGTGAGTTGTCTTAGGCCCCTCGACATCCTTCGCCAGTTTGGCCCAGATCGGTCTAGTTTTGGATATAGCTGCCATATAGACCGATCCTCTGATTTAGGGTCTTAGACCCATAAAAGCCAGATTAATTGTCCGATTTTGCTGAAATTTGGGACAGTGAAATGTCTTAGGCCCTTCGACATCCATTGTCAATTTGGCTCAGATCGGTTCAGATTCGGATATAGCTGCCATATAGTCCGATCTCTCGATTTAAGGTTTTGAGCCCATAAAAGGCGCATTTATTGTCCGATGTCGCCGAAATTTGGGACAGTGAGTTGTGATAAAACTTTCGATATTATTTTTCAATTTGGCTCAGATCGGTCCAGATTTGGATATAGCTGCAATATAGACCGATCTCTTGATTTAAGGTTTTGTGGCCATAAAAGGCGCATTTATTGTCCGATTTCGCCGAAATTTGGGACAGTGAGTTGTGTTAGGCTCTTCGACATGTATCTGCAACTTGGTCGAAATCGGTCCAGACCGATATCTCGATGAAAAGCCTTGGCCCAATAAAAGGCGCTTTTATAATCCGATTTCACTAAAATTTGACACTGTGACGTATGCCAGGCTTTTCGACGTCCGTGTCGTTTATGGTTCAGAGCGGTTTATTATTTAGATATAGCTACTTAAAAGAGCAAAATTTTGTTTTAGACAGATGAACAATGACTTGTATTTATTAGTATTTGGTCCAAATCGGAACATATTCCTATATAGCTGCTAGGGGTCATAAGGTATGCATTTTTCCCCGGATGTGACGAAATGTCGTTTATATATATACCCGAGGTGGTGGGTATCCAAAGTTCGGCCCGGCCGAACTTAACGCCTTTTTACTTGTTACTTTCAACAACTGTGTCAAATTAGGTTCAAATCGGTTCATAACCTGATATAGCTGTCATATAAATAGATCTGGGGACTTGACTTCTTGAGCCTCTAGAGGTCGCAATTATTATCCGATTTGCCTGAAATTTTGCACGACGGATTTTCTCATGACCATTAACATACGTGTTTATTATGGTCAGAATCGGTCTATAGCCCGATACAGCTCCCATATAAATCGATCTCTCTATTTTACTTCTTGAGCCCACAAAGAGCGCAATTCTTATTCGAATTGGCTGACATTTTACACAGGTCTCCAACATATAATTTAATTGTGGTCCGAACCGGACCATATCTTGATATCGTTTCAATAGCAGAGCAACTCTTTTCTTATATCCTTTTTTGCCTAAGAAGAAATGCCGGGAAAAGAACTCGACAAATGCGATCCATGGTGGAGGGTATATAAGATTCGGCCCGGCCGAACTTAGCACGCTTTTACTTGTTCCTCATAACTCCTGACATTGTTGTTGTGTTTTAAATAAATCGGTTCAGATTAAAATATATCTAACATATATAAGTATCACCCGATTTTCACTTTTAAGCCATAGAGTATTTCTTGACAGATTTTTTTGAAATTTGGCACAGTGCATACTTTTATGACTGTTTTTTACTATGTGAGCCGATTTTGTTCGAAATCGATTTAGATTTAGGCATAGCTCCCATATAAAGTTTCGTCCAATCTTGACTTATACTGCAATAATGCGATTATTTGTGTTAATTGCAACTCTTCGGATCACTAGTAAATATAATAACAATCGGTTTAGATTTAGAAATATGTGCCATTTATATATATATCCTCATTTTCAGTTTTAGGGCCTTTGCGCTTGGCATTTATGAACCGATTTTCAAACAAAAGTGTGGTCAAAATTCTTCATTTCAATTGTAAGCAAATTTATATTTCGAAGAATTAGCCTATATTGCATACCCCATGTGGTGTATGGTATCAAAAGATCGTTTTTGCCCAACTTTAGACCGTCTTTACTTGTTATACCCTCCACCATAAGATGGGGGGTATACTAATTTCGTCATTCTGTTTGTAACTACTCGAAATATTCGTCTGAGACCCCATAAAGTATATATATTCTTGATCGTCGTGAAATTTTATGGCGATCTAGCCATGTCCGTCCGTCTGTCCGTCCGTCCGTCCGTCTGTCCGTCCGTCCGTCCGTCTGTCCGTCCGTCTGTCCGTCCGTCCGTCTGTCTGTCGAAAGCACGCTAACTTCCGAAGGAGTAAAGCTAGCCACTTGAAATTTTGCACAAATACTTCTTATTAGTGTAGGTCGGTTGGTATTGTAAATGGGTCATATCGGTCCATGTTTTGATGTAGCTGCCATATAAACCGATCTTGGGTCTTGACTTCTTGAGCCTCTAGAGTGCGCAATTCTTATCCGATTGATATGAAATTTTGCACGACATGTTTTCTTATGATATCCAACAATTGTGCCAAGTGTGGTTCAAATCGGTCCATAACCTGATATAGCTGCCATATAAACCGATCGGGGGTCTTGACTTCTTGAGCCTCTAGAGTGCGCAATTCTTATCCGATTAAGATGAAATTTTGCACGACGTGTTTTGTTATTATATCCAACAACTGTGTCAAGTATGGTTTAAATCGGTCCATAACCTGATATAGCTGCCATATAAACCGATCTTGGGTCTTGACTTCCTGAGCCTCTAGCATGCCCAATTCTTATCCGATCAGAATGAAATTTTGCACGACGTGTTTCGTTATAATATCCAACAACTGTGCTAAGTATGGTTCAAATCGGTCCATAACCTGATATAGCTGCCATATAAACCGATGTTGCGTCTTGACTTCTTGAGCCTCTAGAGGGCGCAATTCTTATCCGATTGGAATGGAATTTCGCACGACCTGTTTTGTTATGATACCCAACAACTGTGCCAAGTATGGTTTAAATCGGTTCATAACCTGATATAGCTGCCATATAAACCGATCTTGGGTCTTGACTTCTTGAGCCTCTAGAGCGCACAATTCTTATCCAATTTGAATGAGTTTTTGCACGAAGTATTCTGTCATGATATCCAACAACTGTGCCAAGTATGGTTGAAATCGGTCCATAACCTGATATAGCTGTCATATAAACAGATCTGGGGATTTGACTTCTTGAGCTTCTAGAGGGCGCAATTCCTATCCGATTTGGCTGAAATTTTGCATGACGTATTTTATTTTTACTATCAACAACTGTGTCAAATAAGGTTCAAATCGGTTCATAACCTGATATAGCTGCCATATAAACCGATCTGGGATTTTGACTTCTTGACCCCTAGAGGTCGCAATTATTATCCGATATGCCTGAAATTTTGTACGACGGATCCTCTCATGACCATCAACAAACGTGTTTATTATGGTCTGAATCGGTCTATAGCCCGATACAGATCTCATATAAATCGTTCTCTCTATTTTACTTCGTGAGCCCCAATGGGCGCAATTCTTATACGAATTGGCTGAAATTTTACACAGGTCTCCAACATATAATTTAATTGTGGTCCGAACCGGACCATATCTTGATATCGTTTTAATAGCAGAGCAAATCTTTTCTTATATCTTTTTTTATACCCTCCACCATAAGATGGGGGGTATACTAATTTCGTCATTCTGTTTGTAACTACTCGAAATATTCATCTGAGACCCCATATCGATCTAGCCATGTCCGTCCGTCTGTCCGTCCGTCCATCCGTCCGTCTGTCCGTCCGTCCGTCCGTCCGTCTGTCTGTCGAAAGCACGCTAACTTCCGAAGGAGTAAAGCTAGCCGCTTGAAATTTTGCACAAATACTTCTTATTAGTGAATGTCGGTTGGTATTGTAAATGGGCCACATCGGTCCATGTTTTGATATAGCTGCCATATAAACCGATCTTGGGTCTGGACTTCTTGAGCCTCTAGAGTGCGCAATTCTTATCCGATTGGAATGAAATTTTGAACGACGTGTTGTACTATGATATCCAACAACTGTGCTAAGTGTAGTTTAAATCGGTCCATAACCTGATATAGCTGTCATATAAACCGATCTTGGGTCTTGATTTCTTGAGCCTCTAGAAGGCGCAATTCTTATCCGACCAGAATGAAATTTTGCACGACGTGTTTTGTTATGATATCCACCAACTGCGCTAAGTATGGTTCAAATCGGTTTATAACCTGATATAGCTGCCATATAAACCGATCTTGGGTCTTGACTTCATGAGCCTCTAGAGGGCGCAATTCTTATCCGATTGAAATGAATATTTGCACGACGGGTTTTGTTATTATATCCAATAACTGTGCCAAGTATGGTTCAAATCAGTTCATAACCTGATATAGCTGTCATATAAACAGATCTGGGGACTTGACTTCTTGAGCCTCTAGAGGGCGCAATTCTTATCCGATTGGAATGAAATTTCGCACGACGTGTTTTGTTATGATACCCAACAACTGTGCCAAGTATGGTTCGAATCCGCCCATAACCTGATATAGCTGCCATATAAACCGATCTTGGGTCTTGAATTATTGATCCTCTAGAGGGCACAATTCTTATCCGATTTGAATGAATTTTTGCACGAGGTATTTCATTATGATATTCAACAACTGTGCCAAGTATGGTTCAAATCGGTCTATAACCTGATATAGCTACCATATAAACCGATCTGGGGATTTGACTTCTTGAGCTTCTAGAGGGCGCAATTCCTATCCGATTTGGCTGAAATTTTGCATGACGTATTCTATTTTTACTTACAACAACTGTGTCAAATAAGGTTCAAATCGGTTCATAACCTGATATAGCTGCCATATAAACCGATCTGGGATCTTGACTTATTGACCCCTAGAGGTCGCAATTATTATCCAATATGCCTGAAATTTTGTACGACGGATCCTCTCATGACCATCAACAAACGTGTTTATTATGGTCTGAATCGGTCTATAGCCCGATACAGATCTCATATAAATCGTTCTCTCTATTTTACTTCGTGAGCCCCAATGGGCGCAATTCTTATACGAATTGGCTGAAATTTTACACAGGTCTCCAACATATAATTTAATTGTGGTCCGAACCGGACCATATCTTGATATCGTTTTAATAGCAGAGCAACTCTTTTCTTATATCCTTTTTTGCCTAAGAAGAGATGCCGGGAAAAGAACTCGACAAATGCGATCCATGGTGGAGGGTATATAAGATTCGGCCGAACTTAGCACGCTTTTACTTGTTGTATCTTGTCAAGCTCTTTCTCCAGAGTCCTAAATGATGCAAATCGATTTAGTAGGTCAAAAGTTATAGCCACTCTAGAGGCTCAAGAAGTCAAGACCCAAGATCGGTTTATATGACAGCTACAGGTTATGAACCGATTTGAACCATATTTGGCACAGTTGTTGGATATCATAACAAAATTCTACGTGCCAAAATTCATTCAAATTGGATAAGAATTGCGCCCTCTAGAGGCTCAAGAAGTCAAGACCCAAGATCGGTTTATATGACAGCTATATCAGGTTATGGATCGATTTAAACCATACTTGGCACAGTTGTTGGATATCATAACAAAACACGTCATGCATAATTTCATTCTAATCGGATAAGAATTGCGCACTCTAGAGGCTCAAGAAGTCAAGACCCAAGATCGTTTTATATGGCAGCTATATCAGGTTATAGACCGATTTGAACCATACTTAGCACAGTTGTTGGATATAATAACGAAACACGTCGTGCAAAATTTAATGCCAATCGGATAAGAATTGCGCACTCTAGAGGCTCAGGAAGTCAAGACCCAAGATCGTTTTATATGGCAGCTATATCAGGTTATAGACCGATTTGAACCATACTTAGCACAGTTGTTGGATATAATAACGAAACACGTCGTGCAAAATTTAATGCCAATCGGATAAGAATTGCGCACTCTAGAGCCTCAAGAAGTCAAGACCCAAGATCGGTTTATATGGCATCAAAACATGGACCGATATGGCCCATTTACAATACCAACCGACCTACACTAATAAGAAGTATTTGTGCAAAATTTCTAGCGGCTAGCTCTACTCCTTCGGAAGTTAGCGTGCTTTCGACAGACAGACAGACGGACGGACGGACGGACAGACGGACGGACGGACGGACGGACGGACAGACGGACGGACATGGCTAGATCGACATAAAATTTCACGACGATCAAGAATATATATTCTTTACGGGGTCTAAGACGAATATTTCGAGTAGTTACAATCAGAATGACGAAATTAGTACACCCCCATCTTTTGGTGGAGGGTATAAAAAAGCATGCATAATGTACAATCCCATGGTAAACCGTTAAGGAATTATAAATATTTTAATTTTAAAATATCATAAATTTGCCTTGGGTTTTTTAAGTGTTTTTATATCCACCACCATAGGATAGGGGCACAATAATCAACTCATTCCGTTTGTAACACCTCGAATTATTGATCTGCGACCACATAAAGTATATATATTCTGGATCTTTTCAACATTCTGATTCGATCTAGCCATGTCCGTCCGTCTGTCGAATTAACTTTTGCAGTCGAACGCGAAAAGCTTGAAATTTTTCACTGATTTTTGATATTGACGTAGGTATAACTCCCATATAAACCAATCTCCCTATTTACTTCTTGAGCCCTGCAAACCGCAATTTTTGGCCGTTTTGTCTGAAATTTTGCATGACTGCTATGACTTCCTACATCTGTGTCAAGTACGGTCCATAACCTGGTATAGCTCCCATATAAACCGATCTCCCGCTTTGATTTCTTTAGCCCCTGGAAGCCACAATTTTCATTCATTTGTCTTAAATTTTGCACATGGTGTTCTCTTACGACCTTCAACAACCTTCTATAACCTGGTATAGCTCCCATATAAACCGATCTCCCGATTTGACTTCTTAAGCCTCTGGAATTCGCAATTTTTGTCCGATTTGGCTGAAATTATGCATATAATGTTCTGTTATAACTTCCCACAACTCTATTAAGTACAGTCGGAACTGGTCTATAACCTGCTATAGCTTCCATCTAAACCGATCTCCCTATTTAACTGCTTGAGCCCTTACAAGCCACAATTTCAGTCTGATTTGGCTGAAATTTTGCGCGTGGTGTTCTGTTAAGACTTCCAACAACTGTGCCAAGTACTGATCGAATCGGTATATAACCTGATATAGTTCCCATTTAAACCGATCTCCCGATTGGATTTTTTGAGCACTTACAAGCCACAATTTTTGTCCCCTTTGGCTGGAATTTTGCATGTGATGTTAAAAAAAAAAACGACTTCCAAAAACTTCGAAGTGCGGTTCGAATCGGTCTGGAACCTGATATAGTTCCCATGTAAACCGGTCTCTCGATTATCCTTATTCGGTTCCTAGTAGCTTGAATTTTTGCTGGTTTGTGAGAAGTTTTGTATACTTCTTCCTTCCTTTAACTAAATTTATTTTGTTTAAATTTTTAGCAGAATCCAAAGATTCGGCCCGGCCGCTTTAACGTGTGAGTGTTAGTTTGTCGCATTTCGATATCAAACCACCTTTTTATTATACCCTCCACCATAAGATGGGGGGTATACTAATTTCGTCATTCTGTTTGTAACTACTCGAAATATTCGTCTGAGACCCCATAAAGTATATATATTCTTGATCGTCGTGACATTTTATGTCGATCTAGCCATGTCCGTCCGTCTGTCCGTCCGTCCGTCCGTCGAAAGCACGCTAACTTCCGAAGGAGTAAAGCTAGCCGCTTGAAATTTTGCACAAATACTTCTTATTAGTGTAGGTCGGTTGGTATTGTAAATGGGCCATATCGGTCCATGTTTTGATATAGCTGCCATATAAACCGATCTTGGGTCTTGACTTCTTGAGCCTCTAGAGTGCGCAATTCTTAACCGATTGGAATGAAATTTTGCACGACGTGTTTTTTTATGATATCCAACAACTGTGCCAAGTATGGTTCAAATCGGTCCATAACCTGATATAGCTGCTATATAAACCGATCTTGGGTCTTGACTTCTTGAGCCTCTAGCGTGCGCAATTCTTATCCGATCAGAATGAAATTTTGCACGACGTGTTTTGTTATTATATCCAATAACTGTGCCAAGTATGGTTCAAATCGGTCCATAACCTGATATAGCTGCTATATAAACCGATCTTGGGTCTTGACTTCTTGAGCCTCTAGAGGGCGCAATTCTTATCCGATTCGAATGGAATTTCGCACAACGTGTTTTGTTATGATACCCAACAACTGTGCCAAGTTTGGTTTAAATCGGTTCATAACCTGATATAGCTGCCATATAAACCGATCTTGGGTCTTGACTTCTTGAGACTCTAGAGGGCACAATCCTTATCCGATTTGAATGAGTTTTTGCACAAAGTATTTCGCCATGATATCCAACAACTGTGCCAAGTATGGTTGAAATCGGTCTATAACCTGATATAGCTGTCATATAAACAGATCTGGGGATTTGACTTCTTGAGCTTCTAGAGGCCGCAATTCCTATCCGATTTGGCTGAAATTTTGCATGACGTATTTTATTTTTATTTTCAACAACTGTGTCAAATAAGGTTCAAATCGGTTCATAACCTGATATAGCTGCCATATAAACCGATCTGGGATTTTGACTTCTTGACCCCTAGAGGTCGCAATTATTATCCGATATGCCTGAAATTTTGTACGACGGATCCTCTCATGACCATCAACAAACGTGTTTATTATGTTCTGAATCGGTCTATAGCCCGATACAGATCCCATATAAATCGTTCTCTCTATTTTACTTCGTGAGCCCCAATGGGCGCAATTCTTATACGAATTGGCTGAAATTTTACACAGGTCTCCAACATATCATTTAATTGTGGTCCGAACCGGACCATATCTTGATATCGTTTTAATAGCAGAGCAACTCTTTTCTTATATCCTTTTTAGCCTAAGAAGAGATGCCGGGAAAAGAACTCGACAAATGCGATCCATGGTGGAGGGTATATAAGATTCGGCCCGGCCGAACTTACCACGCTTTTACTTGTTTATATTAAGACCAATATGGTTTGCTTTTTTATTATATTTCAAAAGATACACATTTGCGTCAGATGTGAGGTACTATGATATGTAACAACTCTCCCCAAAGAGGTGCCATGGGTGGCACGCAGCACTTTGGACGAAATTAGAAAAAACGGCCAAAGTTATAATTTTGCAATGGAAGTAATTGAAGACTGACAACAGAAATGTGAAATTAAAATCATGTTAAAATAATATGTCTATATTCTGTTGTTATACCCTCCACCAAAGGATGAGGGTATACTAATTTCGTCATTCCGTCTGCAACTCCTCGAAATATTCGTCTTAGGCCCCATAAATTATATATATTCTCCATCGTCATGACATTTAAGTCGATCTAACCATGTCCGTCCATCTGTCTGTCGAAAGCACGCTAACTTTCGAAGAAGGAAAGGTAGCTGCATGAAATTTTGCATAAATAATTCTTTTTGGGGAAGGTCGATTGGGATTTTAAATAGGCTATATCGGTCCATGTTTTGATATAGCTGTCATATAAACTGATCTGCCGATTTAGGGTTCCCTGATTTCGCTGAAATGTGAATCAGTGACTTGTTATAAGCCTCCCCATATCCGACCAAAATATGACTATATTTGGATATAGCTGCCGTACAGACCGATCTACCGATTTAGGGTCTGCAAGCCATAAAAGCGTATTTATTACCCGATTTATCTGAAATTTGAAAAATTGCGTTGATTTAATCCTCTCCACATCCGACCAAAATATGGTTCAGATCGGACTATATTTAGATACAGCTGCCATATAAACCGATATGACGATTTACGGTCTGAAGCCCATAAAAGGTTTATTTTTTACCCGATTTCGCTGAAATATGAATCAGTGAGTTGTTCTAAGCCTCCGATATCTGATCAAAATATGGTTCAGATCGCACTGTATTTAGATATAGCTGCCATATAAACCGATCTGACGATTTAGGGTCTGAAGCCCACAAAGCTGCATTTATTACCCGATTTCGCTGAAACTTGAAACAGTGAGCATAAGCGTGCCAACAGCAGACCTAAACATGGCTTAGATCGAACTTTATTTAGATCAACCTGCCATATAGACCGATCTGCCGATTTAGGATAGGAAATTTGAAACAATGATTTATTTTAAGCCTCCCAACATTTGACTAAAGTATGGTTCAGACAGGATCTTAGTAAGATATACAATAGCTGCCGAAGTAGAGTCTGAAGCCCATGAAAGCTTTATTTATTACCCGATTTCGCTGAAATATGAATCAGAGCCTTTTTTAAGCCCTTGACATCTGACTAAAATATGGCTCAGATCGGACTATATCAAGATATAGCTGTCATATAGACCGATCTGCAAATTTATGCTCTGAAGCCCATAAAAACTGCATTTATTACCCGATTTTGTAAATTCAGCTCACGTAGTGGTGGATGCTGAAGAAAACAATCTGTAAAATTTCGGAAATATTTGTTAATAAATCCGCGTGCTATGGCTTTTAAAGTGAAAATCAAGCGTGCATATATTTGAGAGTTATATCTTAATCTGAACCGATTTCTATAAAATTTTCAGGGCTAAGTGTTTGGGCGACCACCTCACTCCACAAAACACCCTCAAATCGGACATATTTACCGACCATGTCAATGTAGGGCCCAAGTGAAATGTAATGGGGAGTAGAGCACGAAATTGATACCCACTTTCGGAACCAACTTACTGGGTGTCTTCCCAGATCGGTTCAGATTTGGATATAGCTACCATAAGAACCGATTGCTTGATTTATGGTTTTGGGCCCATAAAATGCTCATTCATTGTCCGATGTCGCCGAAATTTGGGACAGTGAGTTATGTTAAGCCCCTTGACATACTTCTGCAATATCGCACAGATCGGTCCAGATTTGGATATAGCTGCCATATAGACCGATATCTAGGTTTTAGGTTTTGGGGCCATAAAAGACGCATTTATTGTCCGATGTCGCTCAAATTTGAGACAGGGAGTTTGGTTAGGCTCTTCGACGTCCTTCTTCAATTTTGCCCAGATCGGTCCAGATTTTAATATAGCTGCCATATAGACCGATCTTACGATTTAAGGTTTAGGGCCCATAAAAGAGGCATTTATTGTCCGATTTCACCGAAATTTGGGACAGTGTTTTGTGATAGGCTCTTCGACATGTTTATGCAACTTGGCCCAAATCGGTCCAGATTTGGATATAGCTGCCATGTAGACCGATATCTCGATTTAAAGTCTTGGCCCCATAAAAGGCGCATTTATAGTCCGATTTCATTGAAATTTGACACAGTGACTTATGTTCGGCTTTTCGACATCCGTGTCGTATATAGTTCAGATCGGTATGAGGTATATAAGTATAAGGTATGAAATTGTCATCGAATTTTGATGAAAGGTGGTTTACATATATACCCGAGGTGGTGGGTATCCAAAGTTCGGCCCGGCCGAACTTAACGCCTTTTTACTTGTTTAAACTAAAATAAGTTTTTAACATCCAAACTTAAATGAAAATAAACCCTCCGAGCAAATTCATAGACGAATAAAGATCATACGGAATTTAGATAAAGTCATTTATATTGTTATACTGGTTCTCAAGCTATATACACATACTATTTCCGTAGCATGGTATTTCACTAAAAACTCTTTAATAGTCAAAAAAAAAATATTGGAAGGATAATTTTGTTTTGTAAAAGAAGGCGCAGTGGAGCATTCCCTGTCCAGCTAGTAAGTCATATTTATTTGAAAATTTCATTCGAATTCCGCCCACCCAAACTTAGCGCGCTTTAACTTGTTTTACAATGTAATAGTCTTTTCCTAGGAAATTTCACACATTAGAAGCCACACCCAGTGTTGTAAGCCCAACAATGCTGACAAAGACACGGGCGCTGACAGGAAAAAGGTGTGATGGTCGTACTCACAAGGACACTTAAGTTTTCTTGCTTATCAATTTTTATACCCTCCACCATAAGATGGGGGGTATACTAATTTCGTCATTCTGTTTGTAACTACTCGAAATATTCGTCTGAGACCCCATAAAGTATATATATTCTTGATCGTCGCGACATTTTATGTCGATCTAGCCATGTCCGTCCGTCTGTCCGTCCGTCCGTCCGTCCGTCCGTCTGTCGAAAGCACGCAAACTTCCGAAGGAGTAAAGCTAGCCGCTTGAAATTTTGCACAAATACTTCTTATTAGTGTAGGTCGGTTGGTATTGTAAATGGGCCATATCGGTCCATGTTTTGATATAGCTGCCATATAAACCGATCTTGGGTCTTGACTTCTTCAGCCTCTAGAGTGCGCAATTCTTATCCGATTGGGATGAAATTTTGCACGACGTGGTTTGTTATGATATCCAACAACAGTGCCAAGTATGGTTCTAATCGGTCCATAACCTGATATAGCTACCATATAAACCGATCTTGGGTCTTGACTTCTTGACCCTCTAGAGGGCGCAATTCATACCCGATTGGAATGGAATTTCGCACGACGTGTTTTGTTATGATACCCAACAACTGTGCCAAGTATGGTTCAAATCGGTTCATAACCTGATATAGCTGTCATATAAACAGGTCTGGGGATTTGATTTCTTGAGCTTCTAGAGGGCGCAGTTCCTATCCGATTTGGCTGAAATTTCGCAAGACGTTTTTTATTGTTACGTTCAACAACTATGGCAAATAAAGTACAAGTCGGTCCATAACCTGATATAGCTGCTATATAAACCGATCTGGGATCTTGACTTCTTGAGCCTCTAGAGGTCGCAATTAAAGGGTGATTTTTTTGAGGTAAGGATTTTCATGCATTAGTATTTGACAGATCACGTGGGATTTCAGACATGGTGTCAAAGAGAAAGATGCTCAGTATGCTTTGACATTTCATCATGAATAGACTTACTAACGAGCAACGCTTGCAAATCATTGAATTTTATTACCAAAATCAGTGTTCGGTTCGAAATATGTTCATTCACCGTAACGTTGCGTCCAACAGCATCTTTGAAAAAATACGGTCCAATGATTCCACCAGCGTACAAACCACACCAAACAGTGCATTTTTCGGGATGCATGGGCAGTTCTTGAACGGCTTCTGGTTGCTCTTCACTCAAAATGCGGCAATTTTGCTTATTTACGTAGCCATTCAACCAGAAATGAGCCTCATCGCTGAACAAAATTTGTCAAAATTTGAACACATTTCGAACCGAACACTGATTTTGGTAATAAAATTCAATGATTTGCAAGCGTTGCTCGTTAGTAAGTCTATTCATGATGAAATGTCAAAGCATACTGAGCATCTATCTCTTTGACACCATGTCTGAAATCCCACGTGATCTGTCAAATACTAATGCATGAAAATCCTAACCTAAAAAAAATCACCCTTTATTATCCGATTTGCATGAAATTTTGTACGACGGATTCTCTCATGACCATCAACATACGTGTTTATTATGATCTGAATCGGACCATAGCCCGATACAGCTCCCATATAAATCGATCTCTCTATTTTACTTTTTGAGCTCACAAAGAGCGCAATTCTTATTCGAATTGGCTGACATTTTACATAGGTCTCCAATATATAATTTAATTGTGGTCCAAACAGGACCATATCTTGATGTCGCTCTAATAGCAGAGCAAATCTTTTCTTATATCCTGTTTTGCCTAAGAAGAGATGCCGGGAAAAGAACTCGACAAATGCGATCCATGGTGGAGGGTATATAAGATTCGGCCCGGCCGAACTTAGCACGCTTTTACTTGTTTCAACTAACGTTGAGTAACACTTAAGTGAATGCCATCCCACAACATATTGTAGGTCACCACCAACCACCGTACAAAAAGTCTGTTACACCTACATCACAAGGAAGCTTTGATAAATGCACTTCGATGCCACATATCGTTGTCCCCATGGGTTGCTGTCCTTGTTGTTGTTGCTTTACTCCACTTCTTGTGGGTATTTGGGACAACTGACAAATGTATGCCATCACCTCAGAAAACAACTTACATCCCATGTTGAATGGGTCGGACTGTAAAGAATAATGTACTTTATGTGTGATTCTGCGATCGAAAATGAAATTGAATATTGTTCAAATATTGAACAGAGTAAAAAGTTGTTTGGCCAAACACTTGCAAAGCCACTCCATTCAGTCATCACCATGTATCAAATTGAATTTCCTCATCTACCAAATTGAAGAGCTTTGACTGGGTGTTATGGCACTTGGTATAAGTAAATGATAAATAAAACTCTCACTCTCTATCTATGGCACTCTATGTGATAAGAACGTTGGTTAATATGATTTTCATATATTGTTAATTTTATTGAATCCTGGAACTTATTTTAAGTCAAAATTTGGCAACAGACATCATTTTGTATGGAAAAAATTGTGAAATTCTCATACTATGTTGCATTATATGAAAAATAGGAAATGAAATGTGCTGCGTATAAAAGCTTGCACATAATCTGGGGCAATCATTTAATGCGAAAATGGTAGGGTTAAATATTTGTGTAGCCCTGCCTGCACAAAACCATTCATTGGTGACTGTTTTTGCTGAACTCGTGTACACTGAACCCACATGATGTTGTATTTCAAGACTACTGAAAAGCGAGGCCTTGAAGATGAAATAAAACGAACAAGTTGCTGTCAAGTTGATAATTTTGAAAAACAACCACCATTCAGTACTTGGGAGTATTTTTATTTCGAATTCATAGCCACTACAGGGAGTTATGAGAAACATTTTGAAAATATGAAGTGATCACACAAATCGTTTTGCAAACTGTTTGTTTTCTTATATAAAAATCAGTAAAGAAGGACAAAAGTCGGGCGGTGCCGACTGTATAATACCTACACTTACCTTATAATAACAATGTGGGGGCTATATCCCATTGTGAACCACTATTGATCGACCTCGGTGGATGTTAAATTTCGAGCAAATATGTTCAAACTGTAACAACTACGGTTGGCAAATTACGACGTCTTTGAAAATTACCCAAAATCGGACGAACATAAAGGGTAATTTTTTTGAGGTTAGGATTTTCATGCATTAGTATTTGACAGATCACGTGGGATTTCAGACATGGTGTCAAAGAGAAAGATGCTCAGTATGCTTTGACATTTCATCATGAATAGACTTACTAACGAGCAACGCTTGCAAATCATTGAATTTTATTACCAAAATCAGTGTTCGGTTCGAAATGTGTTCAAATTTTGACAAATTTTGTTCAGCGATGAGGCTCATTTCTGGTTGAATGGCTACGTAAATAAGCAAAATTGCCGCATTTGGAGTGAAGAGCAACCAGAAGCCGTTCAAGAACTGCCCATGCATCCCGAAAAATGCACTGTTTGGTGTGGTTTGTACGCTGGTGGAATCATGGGACTGTATTTTTTCAAAGATGCTGTTGGACGCAACGTTACGGTGAATGAACACATTTCGAACCGAACACTGATTTTGGTAATAAAATTCAATGATTTGCAAGCGTTGCTCGTTAGTAAGTCTATTCATGATGAAATGTCAAAGCATACTGAGCATCTTTCTCTTTGACACCATGTCTGAAATCCCACGTGATCTGTCAAATACTAATGCATGAAAATCCTAACCTCAAAAAAATCACCCTTTATAAATATATGGGAGCTATATCTAAATCAAAACCGATTTCTATGAAATTCACCAGTGATGTCGAGAGTTATAAGAAAACCCTTTCTGCCAAATTTCGAGAGAATCGGTTAACAAATGACCATTTTATGGAATTATTACTGCAAATCGGACGAACATATATATGGAAGCTATATCCAAATCTGAACAGGTCTTTTCCAATTTCAATAAGCTTCGCCTCTGCGCCGAAAAATAAACCTGTACCAAATTTGAAGACGATCGGATGAAAACTGCGACTTGTAGTTTGTACACAAATTAACATGGACAGACGGACATAGCTAAATCGAATCAGAAAGTGATTCTGAATCGATCGGTAGCTTATCAATGGGTCTATCTTTCTTTCTTCTGGTTGTTACAAACAAATGCACTAAATTATAATACCCTGTACCACAGTAGTGGTGTAGGATATAACAAGTAAGAGCGTGCTATGTTCGGCCAGGCCGAATCCTCCACCATGGATCACATTTATCGAGTTCTTTGTGTGGTATCTTTTTTAGGTAAACAAAGCACAATGGATAAGAATTGTTATGTTATTGAAGATATATCAAGTTATAGTCCGATTCGGACCACAAGTGAATTGAAAGTTGAAGATCATAGTAGAAGTCATTGGGTAATATTTCAGTCCATTCGGATAAGAATTTCGCCTTGTAAGTGCACAAGAAGCATAATCGGAAGATGGGTTTATATGGGGGCTGTATCAGGCTTTAGATCGGTTAAGACCATAATGGACATGTATTTTTAAGGTCATGGGAGAAGCCGTTGTACAACATTTCAGCAAAATCTCATAAGAATTACGCCCTTTTATGGCTCAAGAAGTCAAGATCCAAGATCGGTTTATATGGCACCTGTATTAGGTTATGGGCCGATTTGAACCATACTTAGCACAGTTGGTGAAAGTCATTAAAAAATACCTCATGAAAACTTTCAGCAAAATCGGATAAGAATTGCGCCCTATAGAGGCTAAAGAAGTCAAGATCCAAGATTGGTTTATAAGGCAGCTATATCAGGATATGAACCGATTTGAACCATACTTAACACAGTTATTGGAAATGATACCAAAACACTTTATGAAAACTTCAGCCAAATCGGATAAAAATTGCGCCCTCTAGATGCTCAAGAAGTCAAGTATCAAGATCGGTTTATATTTACAATCATAACCAACTTACACTAATAAGCGTGCTTTCGACAGACGGAAGGACGGACATGGTCGACCTTAATATCATGACGATCAAGAATATATATACCCTATGGGGTCTTAGACGCATATTTCGAGGGGTTAGAAACGGAATGACGAAATTAGTATACCCCCCATCCCATGGTGAAGGGTATAAAAACTGAGAGTGTGTGTATGTGTGTTTACCCATGCTTTTGCCAAATCAACCACGAATTTCGTACTACGAAAGCAGACGACAAGAATAGTAGTACTACATCTGAAGCAAAATGTACCCGAATACATGCATTGTACAATCCGAAACAATCTTTCTTTTTGTTGAACGGCTCATTTTATGCATTCACTCATCCCGTTACTTGGTCTCTTGTTTGTCAGTTTAACTCAGTTCTCAATTGTCCCGTACAATGTTGTATTTTTAGACGAAGATTTCAGTTCTTAAAATACCCTATGATTTTTAGTGTGTCTTGAATGAATGAATGGTCTTGCGCAGGTCTTTGCTTGCTTTGCTTTAATTGGCTATGACAGAATATTTGTTCCACTACCCGAACGTAGAAAAGCGTTCCAGGCGCCTCGATCTTCTGCGCTCATTCTAAAATCTCTGACACCAAGTTTCGAGGTGTCTCCCACAACTTGATCTTTCCATCGGGTTTTTGGTTTTCCCGGTTTGCGTGTACCACCGTGTTTGCCTTCAAAAGGCTTCTTTGCTGGAGCTTCTTCATCCATTCTTACAACATGACCTAGCCAACGCAGCCGTTGTATTTTGATGCGTGTAACTATGCTATCGTCGTCATACAGCTCGTGGTTCATACGTCGCCTATATTCTCCGTTAACGCAAACTGGTCCATATATTTTACGAAAATTTTTCTCTTAAATACTCCAAGCACTGCCTCATCTGCTTTCACAAGTACCAATGTTTCAGAACCATATGACAGCACGGGCAGTATCAGTGTTTTGTATAGTGTAATCTTCGTCTGTCGAGAGGTGGCCTTGTTTCTAAACTGCTTACTTAGTCCAAAGTAGCATCTGTTTGCCAGTTTTATTCTTCGCTTTATCTCAAAACTGGTGTCATTCGTTTCGGTTACGGCGGTGCCGAGGTGGATAAAGTTACTGACTGTCTTAAAGTTGTGGTTCCCAACTATCTCCATTTTCTTTATCTGATCGGTTGTGCAAGGCTTTTTGGGAGTTGAAACCATCCATTTCGTCTTATCTCCAGACCCATTTTCAGTGACTCTCTTTCGATTCTTTCAAAGGCTACAGTTTCTACTTCCGGTGACCGACCTATGATATCGATGTCGTCGGCATAGGCGAGTAGCATGTGTTCCCTTGTGATTAGTGTGCCATATCGATTCACATCAGCATCTCGTATAATCTTCTCCAGCAGAAGAGATCACATGAAAGGCTGTCTACTTGTCTGAAACCTCGTTTGGTATTAAATGGTTCGGAGAGATTCTATCCTGTTCTTACTGAGGAACGCGTATCAGCAGGATGACACTTGCTGATACGCGTAGAGTCTTTTAAATTTTGCAGGGAAACCAAACTCAGACATGGCTTGAAATACCTTTGAACGTAAAGGAGTATCGAAGGCGGCTTTGTAGTCAACGAAGAGATGTTAGGTGTTGATTTGTCCTTCTTGGGTCTTTTCCAGGATTTGGCGCAGTGTACATATCTGGTCTAGGGTGGATTTACCAGGTCTAAAGCCGCATTGATAGGGCCCAATTATCTCATTGACTTTAGTTTTCAATTTTTCACACAGTACGCTCGAGAGTATCTTGTATGCGATGGGGAGGAGACTTATTCCTCTGTAGTTGGCACATTCCGTCTTGTCTCCTTTCTTGTGTACGGGACATAGTATGCTGAGGTTCCAATCATCGGGTATGCGTTCTTCTAGCCAGATTGCGCAGATAAGCTGATGCATACGCCTTATCAGCGTGTCGCCTCTGGTCTTAAATAGTTCAGCGGGTAACCCGTCGGCTCCTGCTGCCTTATTGTTCTTTAGTCGGGTCACTGCTACTTGGACCTCATTCTGACTAGGAAGTAAACATTCTATACCATCATCAGGGATTGGATCTGCGGTATCCTATTCGCCGCCAACATCGGACATTAGCAGTTGGGTAAAATGTTCTTTCCATATCGTCAGCATGTTATCTGTGTCAGTTACCAGATTTCTTTGTCTCTGCAGGAGGATGTGCCTGCACCAAAGCCATCGGTTTGATGTTTAATTCTTTGGTAGAATTTTCGGACTTCATTCTGACTCCTGTACATCTCAATTCGCTCACACTCACGTCTTTCCATTTCCTTTTTCTTTCTGCGGAATAGACGTTTCTCCTCCCTTCTTCCAATACCTCTCCTTCATCTGGCGCGTTGCTACTGATTGTAGGGTTGCTCTATGTGCCGAATTCTTGGCTTCAGTAGCATCTCGACACTCTTGGTCGTACCATGGGTTTCTTGGAGGAGGCTTTCGATACGCAAGTACGGATTTCGCGGCATTTTTCCGTACCCAAGTACGGATTTCGCGGAGTGCGCAATAGTTTGCCACTGCGCCATTATATCATCGGAACAAGGAGTGCTTTCATCAAGCAGTTGGGTCAGTCGAGTGGAGTATGCCGCTGCCATTTGTTGTGTTTGCAGCTTTTCAATTTCCAGTTTCCATGCAGTGTCAGATCGTACTTCCGCCAGCGCGTATACTGCACCTTCTCTATATAGAGTGCGGACATTCCAGGTGCAGATCCGCAAATCATGGTCCTTTTTTCGTTTGCGTGGGTCGTCAACGTTGGGGGGGTCCGTTTTTACTATTCCTTTGTTTCTCATAGTAGTTCTCAGTTTTCCGGGGGCGAGTTACTGGCCCAGCGCCTCAACCGCATGGGTTTTATGGGATTGCACACGTATCCCTCGTTGTGGCGAGCCGCTTGCTCCAAGATCCGACGCACGCCGCCAGCCGCCCCTAACCTGGGAACAGACGCTGATGTTGGCCATTGGTTATTTGAAGGCGTCAATAACTCGCCCTGTCATCTCGAGTATCATTGGCACTCAGTATTTAATTAAGAGCCAGTACCACCTGACTCCTCATTGAGACTCTCCTCTCGAAAATCGCGCAGCGCAGGCCTTTGCTGTGTAGTGTATATTGTAGTATGACCCACGCATTTGAAAAGTTTCTCAAGGGAAGCTGTCTTGTAAATTCGACACGCTGTTTGAATGATGTGTTGCGATTCAAGTTTAAGGGAGCTCTCCTTTATGACCGAACCACTAACCATTTCAAAGTTATAGTTGTCAATATCAGTTGTTTTTATTTTTTGGGTTTATCCGGCAATTGCATATTTGGTTGTTAAACCCCACACCACCACTGTGATCCTGGGTTTTATAACTTAGTGGATTTGTTTCTAACACCCAGAAGAAAGAGAATAGACCCAGTTGTATGTATACGAATGGACTCAGAATCAATTTCTAGTTCGATTTAGCGATGTCCGTCTGTAATAACGCACACCGCAATTTCCGTTCGATCATTTTGAAATTTAGCTCAGACTATTAAAAATGGAAGAAATTGGTCAACTTTTAGATATAGATCACACATAATGTTCGTCCGATTTGGACTAACATTGCAATAATTTAGTCATTTGTAAGCCGATCCTCGTGAAATTTGGCACACCAAATATTATATTCTTATAGAAATCGGTCCAGATTTATACATATATGTATATCTTCCATATCTATGTATGGCCCGATGTTCACTTCTACAGCCTTTATCAGCGCATCCATCATAGCTTTTGTCGGGGTATTTATTTTGGTCAATATCGGAACAGATTTGGATATATCACGCATTTATAAGTTAATGGCACATCCAATTGGTATCATTTGCTGCCACTTCATATTTATTCTGTCTATGCTCTGCCAATCCAAGCATGAGAGCAAAGCGAATACAGAGTGGTGAGTTGTACACTCTCACAGGCTTAGTACAATATTAGTTATTATAGTATTAGTAATTATAACTAAATATGAACCGAATTCTTCCAATTAAAATAGGCTTTATCTTAAGACCACAATCGATGATATGATAAAAAAAGCAAAATGTTATTTTTACACAAATTAATATGAACAGACAGACGGACATAGTTGAATCGAATCAGAAAGTGATTCTAAGTCGATCAGTTTACCTATTAATGGGTCTATCTCAATTCCTTCTGAGTGTTACAAACAAATGCACCAAATTGCAATACCCTGTATCATAGTAGTGATATCCCTGTATCATATAGGATACGCACAACCACGGATATTAATCGTCCTATTTTATTATAACTTCGCCACTATATCCATAGTTATATCTTAATATGGGCTGGTTTCGATCACATTTGACTCAGGTCCCAAGAACTTATACATAGGGCACAGTTTCAGTGCAATCAGACAATAAATCCGCTTTTTATTGAATTAGACACCAAATTCGAAGACCGGTCTATATGGCAACTATATATGAATATAGTCCGGTCAGAACCATATTTGGGTCGGTCTAAAGGTTTAAAGCAACACACTGATTCAAATTGGATAATAAATGCAACTTTTATGGGCTTCAGACTCTTAACCGGCAGATCGGTCTATATATCAGCTATATATAAATATAGTTCGATCTAAATCATGTTTAAGTCGGATGTCGGGAGGCTTAAATAACTCGCAAATACAAATTTCGACGAAATTGAATAATAACAAATAAAAATTGAATAATAACAAAATTGAATAATAACAAATCTTATATACCCTCTACCATGGATCGCATTTGTCGAGTTCTTTTCCCGGCATCTCTTCTTAGGCAAAAAAAAAGGATATAAGAAAAGATTTGCTCTCCTATTAGAGCGAGACCTGGATACCTAAATGTAAAATGTCAGCCAATTCGAATAAGAATTACGCCCTTTGTGAGCTCAAAAAGTAAAATAGAGAGATCGATTTATATGGGAGCTGTATGGGGCTATGGATCGATTCAGACCATAATAAACACGAATGTTGATGGTCATGAAAGAATCCGTCGGACAAAATTTCAGGCATATCGGATAATAATTGCGACTTCTAGAGGCCCAAGAAGTCAAGACCCAAGATCGGTTTATATGGCAGCTATATCAGGTTATGAACCGACTTGTACTTTATTTGACATAGTTTTTGAAAGTAACAATAAAAAACGTCTTGCGAAATTTCAGCCAAATCGGATAGGAATTGCGCCCTCTAGAAGCTCAAGAAGTCAAGTCTCCAGATCTGTTTATATGACAGCTATATCAGGTTATGGACCGATTTAAACCATATTTGGCACAGTTGTTGGATAGCACAACAAAATACTACGTGCCAAAATTCATTCAAATTGGATAAGAATTGGGCCCTCTAGAGGCTCAAGAAGTCAAGACCCAAGATCGGTTTATATGACAGCTATATAAGGTTATGGACCGATTTGAACCATACTTGGCACAGTTGTTGGATATTGTAACAAAACACGTCGTGCAAAATTTCATTCCAATCGGATAAGAATTGCGCACTCTAGAGGCTCAAGAAGTCGAGACCCCAGATCGGTTTATATGGCAGCTATATCAAAACATGGACCGATATGGCCCATTTACAATACCAACCGACCTACACTAATAAGAAGTATTTGTGCAAAATTTCAAGCGGCTAGCTTTACTCCTTCGGAAGTTAGCGTGCTTTCGACAGACAGACGGACGGACGGACGGACGGACGGACAGACGGACGGACATGGCTAGATCGACATAAAATTTCACGACGATCAAGAATATATATACTTTATGGGGTCTCAGACGAATATTTCGAGTAGTTACAAGCAGAATGACGAAATTGGTATACCCCCCATCTTATGGTGGAGGGTATAAAAATTCTTAAGAAGGAATGAAACAAGTAAAAGCGTGCTAAGTTCGGCCGGGCCGAATCTTGGGAATCCACCACTATGGATTCTGCTAAAAATTTATACAAAATAAATTTAGTTAAAGGGTATAACTTTATTCTAAATACCAAAAGGAACCGAACAAGGATGATCGAGCGACCAGTTTACATGGCAACATCAGATTATAGACTGATTTGGAGCGTATTTAGCATAGTCATTGGAAGTCGTAACAGAACACCGCATGAAAATTTCAGCCAAATCGAACAGAAATTGCGGCTTGCAGGGCTCAAGAAGTCAAATCAGGAGAATGGCTTATATGGAAGTTACATCAGGTTATAGACCGATTTGGAGCGTATTTGACACATTTGTTGGAAGTCGTAGCAAGACACTTTGTGCATTGCGTCTTCCAGGGTTCAAGAAGTCAAATTGGGAGATCGGATTATATGGGAGCTATATGTAAATTTATATGTCCCATTTGCAATCCCCAACGACCTACATTAATAGTAAATAACTGTACAAAATTTCAAGCAGCTAGTTTTATGTGTTCGACCGCTATCGTGATTTCGACAGACGGACACGGCTAGATCGACTCAGAACGTTGAGACGATCGAGAATATATATATTTTATGGGGTCGACGAATATTTCGTGGTGCTACTAACGGAACGGTTAGATTAGTATACCCCTATTCTATGGTGGTGGGTATAATAAGAAAATATTTTACAAAATATCCTACAAATAAGCTACAAAATATTCTAAAAATCATCATAAAAAATCTATTAGGTTTCTTAGAAATACGAAAAAATTCATAACAATTAAAAGCGTACTAAGTTCGGCCCGTCCGGTATTTGTCGGTATCTCTTTTTTGGCAAACAAATTATAAAAGAAAAGTATTGCTATGATATTGGAGCTATGTCAAGAATGTCTGAGGCCAGAATAGAAATCATTGTGTAAAATTTCAGCCAAGTTGAATGAGAATTGCGCCATTAAAGGGGTCAAGAAATAAAATAGGTGGATCAGTTTATAAGGGAGCTATACCAGGCTATAGACCGATTCGGACCATATTTGACACGTATGACACGAAGATCATGGGAGAAGCCGTTGTACAAATCTGCTAAATCGTGCAATAATTGCGCCCTCTAGGGCCTTAAGAAGTCAAGATCGTAGATCAGTTGCTGTATCAGGTTGTGGACTGATTTGAATCATATTTGGCACAGTTGTTGGAAATTATTGCAGAACATGTCATGCTAAATTTTAACCAACTTGGAAAAGAATTACGCCCTCTAGTGGCTCAAGAAGTCAAGATCCAAGATCGGTTTATATGGCAGCTATATCAAAACATGAAAAGATATGGCTTATTTACGAGTACAATCCCAATCGACCTACAAATATAAATAGTATTTGTGCAAAATTTCAAGTGGCTAGATATTTTCCTTCGAAAGTATATATATATATATACTTTATGAGGCCTTTGATCAATATTTCGAGGTGTTACAAATGGAATGACTAGATTAGAATACCCCCATCCTATGGTGGTAGGTATAAAAATTATTTTGTGAATAAATATTAGATAAAGATTCTAAAGACGTAAATCGAAATCTACTGCATATTTAAACAAGACAAAGAGATGGTTTGAAGATATGCCACATAAATTCTCAAAGTCTAGTAAACAAGACTGATGATTTTAAAATTTAACAAGTAAAAGCGTGCTAAGTTCGGCCGGGCCGAATCTTATATACCCTCCACCGTGGATCGCATTTGTGGAGTTCTTTTCCCGGCATCTCTTGTTGGGCAAAAAAAAGGATATAAGAAAAGATTTGCTCTGCTATTAGAGCGATATCAAGATAGGGTCCGGTTTGGACCACAACTAAATTATATGTTGGAGACCTGTGTAAAATGTCAGCCAATTCGAATAAGAATTGCGCCCTTTGTGGGCTCAAGTAGTAAAATAGAGAGAACGATTTATATGGGAGCTGAATCAGGCTATAGCCCAATTCAGACCATAATAAACAGGTATGTTAATGGTCATGAGAGAATCCGTCGTTAATGGTCATGAGAGAATCGTCGTATAATAATTGCGACCTCTAGAGGCTCAAGAAGTCAAGACACCAGATCGGTTTATATGGCAGCTATATCAGGTTATGAACCGACTTGTACTTTTTTGGACATAGTTGTTGAAAGTTACAATAAAAAACGTCTTGCGAAATTTCAGCCAAATCGGATAGAAATTGCGCTCTCTAGAAGCTCAAAAAGTCAAGTCCCCAGATCTGTTTATATGACAGCTATATCAGGTTATGAACCGATTTGAACCATATTTGGCACAGTTGTTGGATATCATAACAAAATACTACGTGCCAAAATTATTCAAATTGGATAAGAATTGCGTCCTCTAGAGGTTCAAGAAGTCAAGACCCAAGATCGGTTTATATGACTGCTATATAAGGTTATGGACCGATTTGAACCATACTTGGCACAGTTGTTGGATATCGTAACAAAACACGTCGTGCAAAATTTCATTCCAATCGGATAAGAATTGCGCACTCTAGAGGCTCAAGAAGTCAAGACCCCAGATCGGTTTATATGGCAGCTATATCAGGTTATAGAACGATTTTAACCATACTTGGCACAGTTGTTGGATATAATAACAAAACACGTCGTGCAAAATTTCATTCTAATCGGATAAGAATTGCGCACTGTAGAGGCTCAAGAAATCAAGACCCAACATCGGTTTATATGGCAGCTATATCAGGTTATGGACCGATTTAAACCATACTTGACACAGTTGTTGGATATCATAACAAAACAAGTCGTGCAAAATTTTAACCCAATCGGTTAAGAATTGCGCACTCTAGAGGCTCAAGAAGTCAAGACACAAGATCGGTTTATATGGCAGCTATATCAAACCATGGACCGATATGGCCCATTTACAATACCAACCGACCTACAATAATAAGAAGTATTTGTGCAAAATTTCAAGCGACTAGCTTTACTCCTTCGGAAGTTAGCGTGCTTTCGACAGACAGACGGACGGACGGACGGACAGACGGACTTACATGGCTAGATCGACATAAAATTTCACGACGATCAAGAATATATATACTTTATGGGGTCTCAGACGAATATTTGGAGTAGTTGCAATCAGAATGACGAAAATAGTATACCCCCCATCTTATGGTGGAGGGTATAAAAATGAATCGACCGGGACAATATGGGTATCAAATGAAAGGTATTGGGGAATAGAATACGAATATTGTATTTAAAATTGGGATGAAGTATGCGAGGGGTTGTCCAACTTCAAAAACTCCCCCAAAACAAATATATTGGACGTAAATATCAATATGGGACTCAAATGAAAGGTATTTGGGACTAAACTACGAATATGACATAAAAAATGAGGACCAGGTAATTGGGGGCGCCCCACTCTCAAATGGGAATATAATTCGATCCTAGATAGATGAGCCTCAAATTAAAGGTATTTGGTAGCAGATTACGAATACGACATTAAAATTTGTGTCCATGAATCTAGGTGGTGCTTTATTTTATTTGATTTAAAAAAGACTTAATTATGAATATTCAACAGGTTGTCATATAGTATGTTATAGACCACTACCACATCATGATCTATATTATAGGCGCTAAGCGAGTAGCAGCGCAGACAAAGGAAATCTATAGACTCATAACATATGTTCAAAAAATTTTTAACAGATGGGAGGAATGTAAAATTCTCAGCCGTTTATATGTGATTGCGCATGCATCCGGGGCGACATGGAACGGATAAATTTTAAGTTATTGTGTTAATATTTTCGGTATCAATGTCTAAACTTTTCCTTTATTGATAGCAGCTCTAACATTTAAATAAGCGTCATCTATTCTGTTTGCGGATGAATTAATTGAATGGTGACGCCACCATGAACAGAGAGAGGGCAGAGTGGTAAAAATTGATCATGCAGCATATGCCTTTGTTATGGCAACCTATCGGTCCGTAAAACAAAGAACAAGTAAAAAGGCTTTAAGTTCGGCCGGGCCGAACTTTGGATACCCACCACCTCGGGGATATATGCAAACCACCTTTCATCAAAATCCGGTGAAAATTGCATATCTTATGTCCCATAGCAGTTATATCGAAATATGTTTCGATTTGGACCAAGTACTAATAAGTGCCAGTCATTGTCCAATTGTGTATAACAAAATATTGGTCTTTTTAGTAGCTATATCTAAAAATAAACCTATCTGAACCGTATACGACACAGATGTCTAAAAGCATAACATAAGTCACTGTGTCAAATTTCAGTAAAATCGGATTATAAATGCGCCTTTTGTGGCCAAGACTATAAAACGAGAGATCGGTCTACATGGCAGCTATATACAAATCTGAACCGATCAGGGTCAAATTGAAGAAAAATTTCGGAGGGCCTATTATATATATATATATTTTTATGCTGATCAAGAAGATATATTTTTTATAGGGTCGGAAATGGATATTTCTTTGTGCTGCAAACGGAATGACAAAATGAATATACCCCTATCCTTCGGTGGTGGGTATAAAAATCCATAGGAAAATTGGAATACATTTTCAACTACAATCACGCAGAAATGTTCAAATTTAGAGTACTTCTCTCCAACATAGCATAATAGGGCGCAGCAGAGCGCACCGGGCTCAGCTAGTGTGCTACGGATGGGGGAGTGCTACGGAAGAAGCAATAGGCTATATAATTTGTTGATATCTCAAGGGGGGCGAACCCTCCCCCTTACCCCAAAAGTACCACCCAAAAATAAGAGTGGACCGATCGGGGCAATATGGGACTCAAATGAAAGGTCTTCGTAGGGAGTTGCCCCGACCCCAAAACTCCCCAAAATAGGTATATTGGACGATAATGACAACATGGGGCTCGAATGAAAGGTATTCGGGAGTTGATTACGAATATGATCAGGAAGGAGGAATAGGATATATAATTTGTGGATATTGGACCCTCCCCCCTTGCCCCACCCAAAATCCAGGTTAAACGATCGGGACAATAAGGGTATCAAATGAAAGGTATTGAAGATTAGAATACGTATATGGTATTAAAGTCGCGTCCAAGGAACCCAGGGGCCACCCCAACCCCAAAAGTCTCCCAAACAAACATATTGGACGTACATATGAGTATGGGACTCAAATGAAATGTATTCGGGAGTTGATTACGAATATGCCATAAAAAATTATGTCAAAGTATTTGCGGGTCGCCCCACCCCCAAAAAGCCCCACAAATGGCTATTTTGCTTTGTTATAGCTATATAAGACTCATATGAAATCTATTTGAGAGCAGATTGCGAATATGACATTAAACTTTGTGTCCATGCATCTAGGTGGTGCTTTACCTCCTAAAATCTCCTCCAATAGGTTATTTGACCTATTAATTTGCGTCATTCAAATTTGTGCTCAATTAGCAGTGTGACGCATAACCCTCATATAGACGCCCTCCACCAAACGGCTGTATATATCAATCAAGACAATATGTTTACGGCTGTGAACTGCGAATCTGATCTCATTATTCTGCTCATATATCTAGCAGACCACCACACCCCAAAACAGTCGATAAATTATATTGACCTAACAGGACACTATGTGATTTAATTAATGTAAGGGGGCACAAATAAATGTAGGCCGCCATAGCCCCGAAATTGTGACATTCAGCGTGATAAGAGGAGTTGCAAACCTTAACGTTGAGGTTGCAACCATTTTTAGCTCATCGATAGACAAGATCAAACGACGTGTTGCTGGGCAACACCTCTTTGTTCAAGAGTTTTACCTGGTTTAATAGTAAGAACTTTCGCCACCGCACCAAATATATAGACTGGCAAATTAGTTATTTACCACAGAAAATCGTTTAATATGGCAATAAGATATGATTAAACAAGTAAAAGCGTGCTAAGTTCGGCCGGGCCGAATCTTATATACCATCCACCATAGATCGCATTTGTGGAGTTCTTTTCCCGGCATCTCTTCTTAGGCAAAAAAATGATATAAGAAAAGATTTGCTCTGCTATTAGAGCGATATTAAGATATGGTCCGGTTTGGACCACAATTAAACTATATGTTGGAGACCTGTGTAAAATTAATTTATATGGGAGCTGTATCGGGCTATAGACCGATTCAGACAATAGTAAACACGTATGTTAATGGTCATGAGAGAAACTGTTGTACAAAACTTCAGGCAAATCGGATAATAATTGCGACCTCTAGAGGCACAAGAAGTCAAGACCCAAGATCGGTTTATATGGTAGCTATATCAGGTTAAGGACCGATTTGAACCCTACCTGGCACAGTTGTTGAATATCATAACAAAACACGTCGTGCAAAATTTCATTTCAATCGGATAAGAATTGCGCACTCTAGAGGCTCAAGAAGTCAAGACACAAGATCGGTTTATATGGCAGCTATATCAGGTTATGAACCGACTTAAATCATACTTAGCACAGTTGTTGGATATCATAACAAAACACGTAGTGCAAAATTTCATTCTGGTCGGATACGAATTGCGCCTTCTAGAGGCTCAAGAAATCAAGACCCAAGATCGGTTTATATGGCAGCTATATCAGGTTATAGACCGATTTGAATCATACTTGGCACAATTGTTGGATATCATAACAAAATACGTCGTGCAAAATTTCATTGCAATCGGATAAGAATTGCGCCTTCTAGAGGCTCAAGAAATCAAGACCCAAGATCGGTTTATATGGCAGCTATATCAAAACATGGACCGATATGGCCCATTTACAATACCAACCGACCTACACTTACAAGAAGTATTTGTGCAAAATTTCAAGCGGCTAGCTTTACTCCTTCGGAAGTTAGCGTGCTTTCGACAGACAGACGGACGGAGGGACGGACATGGCTAGATCGACATAAAATGTCACGACGATCAAGAATATATATACTTTATGGGGTCTCAGACGAATATTTCGTGTAGTTACAAACAGAATGACGAAATTAGTATACCCCCCATCTTATGGTGGAGGGTATAAAAAAAAGGATATAAGGAAAGATTTGCACTGCTATTAGAGCGATATCAAGATATGGTCCGGTTTGGACCACAATTAAATTATATGTTGGAGACCTGTGTAATATGTCATCCAATTCGAATAAGATTTGCGCCCTTTGGGGGCTCAAGAAGTAAAATAGGGAGATCGATTATATGGGAGCCGTATTGGTCTATAGACCGATTCAGATCATAATAAACACGAATCGGTTTATATGGCAGCTATATCAGGTTATGAACCGATTTGAACCTTATTTGACACAGTTGTTGAAAGTAAAAATAAAATACGTCATGCAAAATTTCAGCCAAATCGGATAGGAATTGCGCCCTCTAAAAGCTCAAGAAGTCAAAGCCCCAGATCTGTTTATATGACAGCTATATCAGGTTATGGACCGATTTCAACCATACTTGGCACAGTTGTTGGATATCATAACGAAATACTTCGTGCAAAAATTCATTCAAATCGGATGAGAATTGTGCCCTCTAGAGGCTCAAGAAGTCAAGACCCTAGATCGGTTTATATGGCAGCTATATCAGGTTATAAACCGATTTAACCATACTTGGCACAGTTGTTGGGTATCATAACAAAACACGTCGTGCAAAATTCCATTCCATTCGGATAAGAATTGCGCACTCTAGAGGCTCAAGAAGTCAAGACCCAAGATCGGTTTATATGGCAGCTATTTCAGGTTATGACCGATTTGAACCATACTTGGCACAGTTATTGGATATAATAACAAAACACGTCGTGCAAAATTCATTCTGATCGGATAAGAATTGCGCACGCTAGAGGCTCAAGAAGTCAAGACCCAAGATCGGTGTATATGGCAGCTATATCAGGTTATAGACCGATTTGAACTATACTTGGCACAGTTGTTTGATATCATAACAAAACACGTAGTGCAAAATTTCATTCCAATCGGATAAGAATTGCGCACTCTAGAGGCTCAAGAAATCAAGACCCAAGATCGGTTTATATGGCAGCTATATCAAAACATGGACCGATATGGCCCATTTACAATACCAACCGACCTACACTAATAAGAAGTATTTGTGCAAAATTTTAAGCGGCTAGCTTTAGTCCTTCGGAAGTTAGCGTGCTTTCGACAGACAGACGGACGGATGGACGGACGGACGGATGGACGAACGGACGGACAGACGGACGGACGGACGGACAGACGGACGGACATGGCTAGATCGACATAAAATGTCACGACGATCAAGAATATATATACTTTATGGGGTCTCAGACGAATATTTCGAGTAGTTACAAACAGAATGACGAAATTAGTATACCCCCCATCTTATGGTGGAGGGTATAAAAAGAGTTGCTCTGCTATTAAAACGATATCAAGTTATGGTCCGGTTCGGACCACAATTAAATTATATGTTGGAAAACTGTGTAAAATTTCAGCCAATTCGTATAAGAATTGCGCCCATTGGGGCTCACGAAGTAAAATAGAGAGAACGATTTATATGGGATCTGTATCGGGCTATAGACCGATTCAGACCATAATAAACATGTTGTTGATGGTCATGAGAGGATCCATCGTACAAAATTTCAGGCATGTCGGATAATAATTGCGACCTCTAGGGGTCAAGAAGTCAAGATCCCAGATCGGTTTATATGGCAGCTATATCAGGTTAAGAACCGATTTGAACCTTTTTTGACACAGTTGTTGAAAGTAAAAATAAAATACGTCATGCAAAATTTCAGCCAAATCGGATAGGAATTGCGCCCTCTAGAAGCTCAAGAAGTCAAATCCCCAGATCTGTTTATATGACAGCTTTATCAGATTATGGACCAATTTCAACCATACATGGCACAGTTGTTGGATATCATGACGAAATACTTCGTGCAAAAACTCATTCAAATCGGATAAGAATTGTGCCCTCTAGAGGCTCAAGAAGTCAAGACCCAAGATCGGTTTATATGGCAGGACCGATTTAAACCATACTTGGCACAGTTGTTGGGTATCATAACAAAACACGTCGTGCGAAATTCCATTCCAATCGGATAAGAATTGCGCACTCTAGAGGCTCAAGAAGTCAAGACCCAAGATCGGTTTATATGACAGCTATATCAGGTTATGAACCGATTTGAACCTTACTTGGCACAGTTGTTGGATATCATAACAAAATACTACGTGCCAAAATTCATTCAAATTGGATAAGAATTGCGCCCTCTAGAGGCTCAAGAAGTCAAGACCCAAGATCGGTTTATATGACAGCTATAACAGGTTATGGACCGATTTGAACCATACTTGGCACAGTTGTTGGATATCACAACAAAACACGTCGTGCGAAATTTCATTCCAATCGGATAAGAATTGCGCACTCTACAGGCTCAAGGATTCAAGACACAAGATCGGTTTATATGGCAGCTATATCAAGTTATAAACCGATTTGAACCATACTTAGCACAGTTATTGGATATAATAACAAAACACGTCGTGCGAAATTTCATTCCAATCGGATAAGAATTGCGCACTCTAGAGGCTCAAGAAGTCAAGACCCCAGATCGGTTATATGGCAGCTATATCAGATTAGAGACCGATTTGAACCATACTTGGCACAGTTGTTGGATATCATAACAAAACACGTCGTGCAAAATTTCATTCCAATCGGATAAGAACTGCGCACTCTAGAGGCTCAAGAAGTCAAGACCCAAGATCGGTTTATATGGCAGCTATATCAAAACATGGACCGATATGGCCCATTTACAATACCAACTGACCTACACTAATAAGAAGTATTTGTGCAAAATTTCAAGTGGCTAGCTTTACTCCTTCGGAAGTTAGCGTGCTTTCGACAGACAGACGGACGGACGGACAGACGGACGGACATGGCTAGATCGACATAAAATTTCACGACGATCAAGAATATATATACTTTATGGGGTCTCAGACGAATATTTCGTGTAGTTACAATCAGAATGACGAAATTAGTATACCCCCCATCTTATGGTGGAGGGTATAAAAACGTCTTGCGAAATTTCAGCCAAATCGGATAGAAATTGCGCCCTCTAGAAGCACAAGAAGTCAAGTCCCCAGATCTGTTTATATGACAGCTATATCAGGTTATGAACCGATTTGAACCATATTTGGCACAGTTGTTGGATATCATAACAAAATACTACGTGCCAAAATTCATTCAAATTGGATAAGAATTGCGCCCTCTAGAGGCTCAAGAAGTCAAGACCCAAGATCGGTTTATATGACAGCTATAACAGGTTATAGACCGATTTGAACCATACTTGGCACAGTTGTTGGATATCACAACGAAACACGTCGTGCGAAATTTCATTCCAATCGGATAAGAATTGCGCACTCTACAGGCTCAAGGATTCAAGACCCAAGATCGGTTTATATGGCAGCTATATCAAGTTATAAACCGATTTGAACCATACTTAGCACAGTTATTGGATATCATAACAAAACACGTCGTGCAAAATTTCATCCCAATCGGATATGAATTGCGCACTCTAGAGGCTCAAGAAGTCAAGACCCAACATCGGTTTATATGGCAGCTACATCAGGTTATGGACCGATTTGAACCATACTTAGCACAATTGTTGGACATCATAGCAAAACACGTCGTGCAAAATTTCATCCCAATCGGATAAGAATTGCGCACTCTAGAGGCTCAAGAAGTCAAGACCCAAGATCGGTTTATATGGCAGCTATATCAAAACATGGACCGATATGGCCCATTTACAATACCAGCTGACCTACTCTGATAAGAAGTATTTGTGCAAAATTTCAAGTGGCTAGCTTTACTCCTTCGGAAGTTAGCGTGCTTTCGACAGACAGACGGACGGACATGGCTAGATCGACATAAAATTTCACGACGATCAAGAATATATATACTTTATGGGGTCTCAGACGAATATTTGGAGTAGTTGCAATCAGAATGACGAAATTAGTATACCCCCTTTCTTATGGTGGAGGGTATAAAAATTGCAGAAAAATCTTATTAGTTAAAATGTTGTCAAAATTTTAGAGTAAGAATAAGAAACACATTTTTCGCTTGGTGCAAATGAAGGAACAGCGATGCGGGGCGGGCTCAGTAATCTATATATATATATATATATAAATGAATTTTTGTTTCTTTGTCGACTTCTTTGTTTGTGTGTTACATATAGGCTCAAAAACAGCTGAACAGATTTTCTTGAAATTTTCACAAAAGGTGCATTATGAACCCGTGGTGAAAATAGGGTACTTCATTATTTGTTATGTGACATTCGGAGCACCCTCCCCTTTACAAAAATTTTCAAGAACGCCAGATCTCAGAGATGGGTAGGGCGATTTAAGCTAAATTATATTTGTAATCTAACAACGACCCAAAAATAAACAAGTAAAAGCGTGCTAAGTTCGGCCGGGCCGAATCTTATATACCCTCCACCATGGATCGCATTTGTTGAGTTCTTTTCCCGGCATCTCTTCTTAGGCAAAAAAGGATATAAGAAAAGAGTTGCTCTGCTATTAAAACGATATCAAGATATGGTCCGGTTCAGACCACAATTAAATTATATGTTGGAGACCTGTGTAAAATGTCTGCCAATTCGTATAAGAATTGCGCACATTGGGGGCTCAAGAAGTAAAATAGAGAGAACGATATATATGGGATCTGTATCGGGCTATGGACCGATTCAGACCATAATAAACACGAATGTTGATGGTCATGAAAGAATCCGTCGTACAAAATTTCAGGCATATCGGATAATAATTGCGACCTCTAGAGGCTTAAGAAGTCAAGACCCAAGATCGGTTTATATGGCCGCTATATCAGGTTATGAACCGACTTGTACTTTATTTGACATAGTTGTTAAAAGTAACAATAAAAAACGTCTTGCGAAATTTCAGCCAAATCGGATAGGAATTGCGCCCTCTAGAAGCTCAAGAAGTCAAGTCTCCAGATCTGTTTATATGACTGCTATATCAGGTTATGAACCGATTTGAACCATACTTGGCACAGTTGTTGGATAGCACAACAAAATACTACGTGCCAAAATTCATTCAAATTGGATAAGAATTGGGCCCTCTAGAGGCTCAAGAAGTCAAGACCCAAGATCGGTTTATATGGCAGCTATATCAGGTTATGGACCGATTTAAAACATACTTGGCATAGTTTTTGGGTATCATAACAAAACACGTCGTGCGAAATTCCATTCCTTTCGGATAAGAATTGCGCCCTCTAGAGGCTCGGTGTCAAGACCCAAGATCAATTTATATGGCAGCTATATCAGGTTATAAACCGATTTGAACCATACTTGGCACAGTTGTTGGATATAATAACAAAACACGTCGTGCAAAATTTCATTTCAATCGGATAAGAATTGCGCACTCTATAGGCTCAAGAAATCAAGACCCAAGATCGGTTTATATGGCAGCTATATCAGGTTATGGACCGATTTGAACCATACTTGGCACAGTTATTGGATATCACAACAAAATACGTTGTGCGAAATTTCATTCCAATCGGATAAGAATTGCGCACTCTAGAGGCTCAAGAAGTCAAGACTAAAGATCGGTTTATATGGCAGCTATATCAGGTTATGGACCGATTTGAACCATACTTGGCACAGTTGTTGGATATCGTAACAAAACACGTCGTGCAAAATTTCATTCCAATCGGATAAGAATTGCGCACTCTAGAGGCTCAAGAAGTCAAGACCCAAGATCGGTTTATATGGCAGCTATATCAAAACATGGACCGATATGGCCCATTTACAATACCAACCGACCTACACTAATAAGAAGTATTTGTGCAAAATTTCAAGCGTCTAGCTTTACTCCTTCGGAAGTTAGCGTGCTTTCGACAGACAGACGGACGGGCGGACGGACAGACGGACGGACATGGCTAGATCGACATAAAATGTCGCGACGATCAAGAATATATATACTTTATGGGGTCTCAGACGAATATTTCGAGTAGTTACAAACAGAATGACAAAATTAGTATACCCCCCATCTTATGGTGGAGGGTATAAAAAAATTGGTATCAAAATCAGGGTTGGGGTGGCTAGGAGGGTCGCCCACCCTCAAAACCCGGCAAACGGATTTATAGACCAATCACTACAACATGGGACTCAAGTTAAAGATATTTGAGAGTAGAAAACGAATCTGAAACGCAATTGCATAATTGCGAAACTTAGTGTTTCGTGGGTCACCCCCCCACTATAAAACCCCTCAAATCGGACTTATTTACCTACCACGGCAATATGGATCTTAAAGGTCTTTGGGAATAGAGCACGAAATTGACTCTTGACTTCTTGAGCCTCTAGAGAGCGAAATTCTTATCCGATTGGGATGAAATTTTGCACGACGTGTTTTGTTATGATATTCAACAACTGTGCTAAGTATGATTCAATTCGGTTCATAACCTGATATAGCTGCCATATAAACCGATCCGGGATCTTGACCTCTTGAGCCTCTGGAGGTCGCAATTCTTATTCGAATTGGCTGACATTTTACACAGGTCTCCAAACATATAATTTAATTGTGGTCTAAACCGGATCATATCTTGATATCGCTCTAATAGCAGAGCAAATCTTTTCTTATATCATTTTTTGCCTAAGAAGAGATGTCTTGAAAAGAACTCGACAAATGCGCTCCATGGTGGAGGGTATATAAGATTACTTGTTATATTTGATTATGGTCGCTATTGGGTGCAGGAACTTATCCATCGGCGGCTGCAATTGTCATAGAGTCAGAACTAAATTTTGTGCTGCTTGCCAACACACTATTTTAGGCCAATCCTAATCTGTCAAAGTGTGGTTGACTTTGTGAATATCTCAGTTTTATAGTGATATTTTCGCTGAATCAGCTTCGATATTTTGATGAATCTAGTTTAATGATTTCAACAGGATATTGTTTGTGTAGGTCTATTGGTTTTAAATGACTTTTATTTCCATAAAATTATACGCAAACAAACTAAAACATTATCTATATGAATTTTCTCATAATTCTCGCTTTATTATATTAAATGAAATTTTATTTGCAGAAAAAAATTAAAATATGTCTTTAAATGCAATATTTTGCTTGTTTGACTGAAAAAACTTTTCCATGAATAATTATTTAGTAATATTTAATTATTAATTATTTGAATTTATTCAGCAATGAAATGAAAAATGTTAAGGACTCGAAAACATAATTTTCAAACCCCGAAATGACCATCCAGTTTAATTTATATTTTGCTATTTTTTAGGAATTAAAAAATTCACTATACACAATTCAATGCAATTGATACGGAGCTTGTAGTGATTAAGGGAAAATTCTCGTAAACATTTCTGAGTTCTATTGGCTCGTAGATTTGAGCACAGTGAAATATTATATAAAACATTTTAAAATTTACTTTTTGAATTTTTGATTTTCTACCAAGAAAATCTTTTTACAATGAAAAGATTTTTACAAATAATTATTTCCTTGTGTGTTATGTACGAAAATCCTTAATAAATTTCGCCGAGTTAAATTGCATATTAAGTTGGTGTTTCACAGTGAAATATCCATATTTTTCTCGATTACTTTTTTGAAAAACTACAAAAATATCACTGATAACATAACACTTTTATTATAATTTTAACATAAACAAGTAAAAGCGTGCTAAGTTCGGCTGGGCCGAATCTTATATACCCTCCACCATGGATCGCATTTGTCGAGTTCTTTTCCCGGCATCTCTTCTTATGCAAAAAAAAAGGATATAAGAAAAGATTTGCTCTGCTATTAGAGCGAGACATGGAGACCTGTGTAAAATGTCTGCCAATTCGAATAAGAATTGCGCTCTTTGTGAGCTCAAAAAGTAAAATATGGAGATCGATTTATATGGGAGCTGTATCGGGCTATGGACCGATTCAGACCATAATAAACACGTATGTTGATGGTCATGAATGAATCCGTCGTATAAAATTTCAGGCAAATCTGATAATAATTGCGACCTCTAGAGGCTCAAGAAGTCAAGATCCCAGATCGGTTTATATGGCAGCTATATCAGGTTATGAACCGACTTGTACTTTACTTGACACAGTTGTTGAAAGTAACAATAAAATAACGTCTTGCGAAATTTCAGCCAAATCGGATAGGAATTGCGCCCTCTAGAAGCTCAAGAAGTCAAGTCCCCAGATCTGTTTATATGACAGCTATATCAGGTTATGAATCGATTTGAACCATATTTGGCACAGTTGTTGGATATCATAACAAAAAACTACGTGCCAAAATTCATTCAAATTGGATAAGAATTGCGCCCTCTAGAGGCTCAAGAAGTCAAGATCCCAGATCGGTTTATATGGCAGCTATATCAGGTTATGAACCGACTTGTACTTTATTTGACACAGTTGTTGAAAGTAACAATAAAAAAACGTCTTGCGAAATTTCAGCCAAATCGGATAGGAATTGCGCCCTCTAGAAGCTCAAGAAGTCAAGTCCCCAGATCTGTTTATATGACAGCTATATCAGGTTATGAATCGATTTGAACCATATGAGGCACAGTTGTTGGATATCATAACAAAATACTACGTGCCAAAATTCATTCAAATTGGATAAGAATTGCGCCCTCTAGAGGCTCAAGAAGTCAAGACCCAAGATCGGTTTATATGACAGCTATATAAGGTTATGGACCGATTTGAACCATACTTGGCACAGTTATTGGATATCGTAACAAAACACGTTGTGCAAGATTTCATTCCAATCGGATAAGAATTGCGCACTCTAGAGGCTCAAGAAGTCAAGACCCCAGATCGGTTTATATGGCAGCTATATCAGGTTATGAACCGATTTAAACCATACTTAGCACAGTTGTTGGATATAATAACAAAACACGTTGTGCAAAATTTCATTCCAATCGGATAAGAATTGCGCACTCTAGAGGCTCAAGAAGTCAAGACCCAAGATCGGTTTATATGGCAGCTATATCAGGTTATGGGCCGATTTGAACCATACTTGGCATAGTTGTTGGATATCATAGCAAAACATGTCGTGCCAAATTTCATCCCAATCGTATAAGAATTGCGCACTCTAGAGGCTTAAGAAGTCAAGACCCAAGATCGGTTTATATGGCAGCTATATCAAAACATGGACCGATATGGCCCATTTACAATACCAACCGACCTACACTAATAAGAAGTATTTGTGCAAAATTTCAAGCGGCTAGCTGTACTCCTTCGGAAGTTAGCGTGCTTTCGACAGACAGACGGACGGACGGACGGACGGACGGACGGACGGACGGACGGACAGACGGACGGACATGGCTAGATCGACATAAAATTTCACGACGATCAAGAATATATATACTTTATGGGGTCTCAGACGAATATTTCGAGTAGTTACAATCAGAATGACGAAATTAGTATACCCCCCATCTTATGGTGGAGGGTATAATAATGCGAATGTCCTAATGAATGAAATCAGGAAGTCTTTTTGTTTCAAATCCTATTATCAATAATAATAATATCAGTCAGCAGAGTTTTATCTATGAGAACAAGTTTTATATTACACTTATGTTTGCCGCTAGGTCATTTGATATCAATTGGTGGGCAAAGAAATAAATAATTTTGCAACTATTGGGTTGCCCAAAAAGTAATTTCGGATTTTTCATATAGTCAGCGTTGACAAATTTTTTCACAGCTTGTGACTCTGTAATTGCATTCTTTCTTCTGTCAGTTATCAGCTGTTACTTTTAGCTTGCTTTAGAAAAAAAGTGTAAAAAAAGTATTTTTGATAAAAGTTCATTCTAAGCTTTATTAAAAATGCATTTACTTTCTTTTAAAAAATCCGCAACTACTTTTTGGGCAACCCAATACAATAACGAAGAAATCTCTTCGAGTTTCTGATTTTTATACCCTCCACCATAAGATGGGGGTATACTAATTTCGTCATTCTGATTGTAACTACTCGAAATATTCGTCTTAGACCCCATAAAGTATATATATTCTTGATCGTCGTGAAATTTTATGTCGATCTAGCCATGTCCGTCCGTCTGTCCGTCCGTCCGTCTGTCTGTCGAAAGCACGCTAACTTCCGAAGGAGTAAAGCTAGCCGCTTGAAATTTTGCACAAATCCTTCTTATTAGTGTAGGTCAGTTGGTATTGTAAATGGGCCATATCGGTATATGTTTTGATATAGCTGCCATATAAACCGATCTTGGGTCTTGACTTCTTGAGCCTCTAGCGTGCGCAATTCTTATCCGATCAGAATGAAATTTTGCACGAGGTGTTTCGTTATGATATCCAACAACTGTGTCAAGCATGGTTCAAATCGGTTTATAACCTTATATAGCTGCCATATAAACCGATATTGGATCTTGACTTCTTGAGCCTCTAGAGTGCGCAATTCTCATCCGATTGGAATGAAATTTTGCACGACGTGTTTTGTTATGATATCCAACATCTGTGCCAAGTATGGTTTAAATCGGTCCATAACCTGATATAGCTGCCATATAAACCGATCTTGGGTCTTGACTTCTTGAGCCTCTAGGGGGCGCAATTCTTATCCGAAGGAAATGGAATTTCGCACGACGTCTTTTGTTATGATACCCAACAACTATGCCAAGTATGGTTTAAATCGGTCCATAACCTGATATAGCTGCCATGTAAACCGATCTTGGGTCTTGACTTCTTGAGCCTCTAGAGGGCACAATTCTTATCCGATTTGAATGAATTTTTGCACGAAGTATTTCGGTATGATATCCAACAACTGTGCCAAGTATGGTTGAAATCGGTCCTTAACCTGATATAGCTGTGATATAAACAGATCTGGGGATTTGACTTCTTGAGCTTCTAGAGGGCGCAATTCCTATCCGATTTGGCTGAAATTTTGCATGACGTATTTTATTTTTACTTTCAACAACTGTGTCAAATAAGGTTCAAATCGGTTTATAACCTGATATAGCTGCCATATAAACCGATCTGGGATCTTGACTTCTTGACCATTAGTGGTCGCAATTATTATCCGATATGCCTGAAATTTTGTACGACGGATCCTCTCATGACCATTATGGTCTGAATCGGTCTATAGCCCGATACAGATCTCATATAAATCGTTCTCTCTATTTTACTTCGTGAGCCCCAATGGGCGCATTTCTTATACGAATTGGCTGAAATTTTACACAGGTCTCCAACATATAATTTAATTGTGGTCCGAACCGGTCCATATCTTGATATCGTTTTAATAGCAGAGCAACTCTTTTCTTATATCCTTTTTTGCCTAAGAAGAGATGCCGGGAAAAGAACTCGACAAATGCGATCGATGGTGGAGGGTATATAAGATTCGGCCCGGCCGAACTTAGCACGCTTTTACTTGTTTTTGCCTAAGAAGAGATGCCGGGAAAAGAACTCGACAAACGCGACCCATGGTGGAGGGTATATAAGATTCGGCCCGGCCGAACTTAGCACGCTTTTACTTGTTAGTTCTACCACATTTTCTTATTATACCCTCCACCATAGGATAGGGGTATACTAATTTCGCCATTCTGTTTGCAACACCTCGAAATATGCGTCTGAGACCCCATAAAGTATATATATTCTTGATCGTCATGTCATTTTAAGTCGATCTAGCCATGTCCGCCCGTCTGTCTATCGAAAGCACGCTAACTTTCTAAGGAGTTAAGTTAGGCGCTTGAATTTTGCACAAACACTTTTTATTAGTGTAGGTCGGTTGGGATTTTAAATGTGCCAAATCGGTCCATGTTTTGATATAGCTGCCATATAAACCGATCTTGGCTCTTGACTTCTTGAGCGTCTCTAGGACACAATTTTTTTGTCCGATTTGACTGAAATTTTGCTCGTAGTATTTTGGTATCTTTTCCAATAACTCTGTTAAGTATGATTCAAATCGGTTCATAATCTGGTATAGCTGTCATATAAACCTATCTTGGATCTTGACTTCTTGAGCCAGTAGAGCGAGTTTTGTTATGACTTTCAATAATTGTGCTAAGTATAGCGCAAATCAATACATAACCTGATATAGCTGCCATATAAACCGATCTGGGATCTTGACTTTTTAAGGCTCTAGAGGGCGCAATTCTCATACGATTTGGAAGAAATTTTGTACAACGGCTTCAACATAATGAGGCCGTTGTACAAGCCGCCATTCATGACCTTCAACATACGTGTCTAATATGTTCCGAATCGATCAATAGCTTGATACAGCTCCCATATAATCCGATCTCCAGATTTTGGTTCTTGAGCCCCTACAAGTCGCAATTCTTATGCGAATGAACTAAAATATTACCCAATAGCATTTCCTATTCAATATTCTTTGTTTGCCTAAAAAGAGATACTGCGCATAGAACTCGACAAATGCGATCCGTGGTGGAGGGTATATAAAATTCGGCCCGGCCGAACTTAGCATATATAAACCGTATTCTTGAGCACCTGGAAGCCGCAATTTTTGTACGATTTGGCTGAAATTTTGCGTTTATTGTTCTGGTCCGATTTACAACAACTCCACAAAGTACGCTTGAAATCGGTCAAGAAATTGATTTAGCTCTTATATAAACCGATCTCCTCATTTGACTTCTTGAGCTCTTACGAGCTGCAATTTTTGTCCGATTTAGTTGAAATTTTCATGTGATGTTCCGTTTTAACTTTCAACAACTACACCTAGTGCGGTTCGAATCGGTCTATAAACTTGTATAGCTCCCATATAAACCGATCTCCCGAGTTGACTTCTGCATTCTTTACAAGCCACAATTTTTTCCGATTTAACTGCGGTGTTCTGTTACGACTTCCAACAACTGTGCCGAATTTGGTTTAAATCCGTCTATAACCTGATTTCCCATGTAAACCGGTCTTTCGATCATCCTTGTTCGGTTCCTAAAAGCTTAACTTTTCCTGATTTGACATAAGTTTGGTTTGAAGAATAAAATTATGCCCTACAACTAAATTTAATTCGCATAAATTTTTAGCAAAATCCATTGTGGTGGGTTTCCAAGATTCGGCCAGGCCGAACTTAACACGCTTATACTTGTTTTCGAGCAGATACTTTGAAAATTGTTGTTAATACGGCCATATAAGTGTAAATCCGGCGATAAATACATATGGGAGCTACATCCAAATCTGTGCCTATCTATAGTGAAGTTTCGCGTATATGTTTACATGAGTAACAAAGTAATCTTGTTGTTGTTACTACGGTCACATGAGAGCTATATCCAAATCTGAATCGATTTTTATGAAACTTAGCATATATGGGTTGCCCAAAAAGAAATTGCGGATTTTTTAAAAGAAAGTAAATGCATTTTAAATAAAACTTAGAATGAACTTTAATCAAATATACTTTTTTACATTTTTTTTCTAAAGCAAGCTAAAAGTAACAGCTGATAACTGACAGAAGAAAGAATGCAATTACAGAGTCACAAGCTGTGAAAAAACTTGTCAACGCCCAATATGTTAAAATCGGTAAGAAAACAATCCGTGCCAAATTTTGTGCAGATTGGTTGAAAATTGTGGTTAAAACGGCAGTATATACGAAACGAGACAACGATTTCGAAGGGTCTAACAGCACTCACTATCCCAAATTTCGGCAAAATCGGGCAATAAATGCAATATTGATGGGCCCAAAACCTTAAATCGGGCCCAAGAACTTAAATCGAGAGATCGGTCTATATGGCAGCTATATCCAAATCCAAACCGATCTAAGCCAAATTGCAGAAAGATGTGGAGGAGCCCAACCCAACTCACTATCCCAAATTTCAGCAAAATCGAATAAAAAATTTGGTTTTTTTGGGCCTAAGACCCTAAATCGGCGGATTGGTCTATATGGGGGCTATATCAAGATAAAGTACGATATAGCCCATCTTAAAAAAGGAATCTGTGTAAAGTTACATCTCAATATCTCTATTTTTAAAGACTGTAGCGTGATTTCAAACGACAGACGGGCGGACATGGCTAGATCGTATTAGATTTTTACGACGAACAAGAAAATATACACTTTATAGGGTCGAAAATAGATATTTCGATGTGTTACAAACGGAATGACAAAATGAATATACCTCCATCCTTCGGTGGTGGGTATAAAAATGAAAATTATAACCTATTGTGAATATACATATTAATTAATATAAGAAAACAAAATAGTCCCATCATCGTCTGTTAAAAATAAACTCGAAAATATTCTTGCAAAATCAAAACTTTTGTTTTGCCTTGCAGTATAAAAAATTTAAAATTTTATGTTTTAAAATTCAAAGTTGTTGTGATTGTTTATTGTGATGTTTATTTCAATGTGACATGGAATTCATTAGGAATGAGTCGAAATTACAAGTGGAATAGATAATTGATTTTATGTAAGACGAAGTACAACAATTAGTTCTTAGTTTTAAGTAGCAAATTTTACATTTGGATTTATGTAGATACATTTATAATTTGAATAGCCAATTTGAATTAGTTTATGTTGCAAATTTCATTTAGGGAGTCAGTAGCAAATAGTTCAGGTTTAAGTTTATAAATTTCATATTTAGGTAAGTAGCCAAATTTAGATTTAAATACAAAAAATATAGCTTTGTTTTTAGGTTAGGTTAGGTTGAAAAGAGGGTGCAGATATTAATCCGCCCCATGCCACTATGGACATACACCTAAGCCAGTAATCGGCTTGTTGTGCGCTCTAAAAACTATAAAGTAACCTCTTAAAAAAAATTTTGAGTTAAGAATTCCGTGCTACTTACAAAATCCTTAATTGTTTTCAATGCCACTCCCCTAAGTTGGTTCATGTCTGATATTGTGTCTCCACCTAAGTACCGGAATCTGTTGGACGCGAAAGCCGGGCAATGACAAAGGAAATGCTCCAACGTCTCATCATCTTCCCCGCATGCCCTACACATGCTATCACTTGCCGCACCGATTTTACATAAGTGAGCTCGTAGTCCTATGTGTCCCGTTATGATACCAATAGCTATACTGACTTCCTTCTTGCTTCCTTTCAATAATAGTCTCGTCTTCTCACGATCTGGAACCCCTCATAGGATTTTCGCCGTCCTACCGACCGTTTTGCTGTTCCACAATGTTGCATGCGCATTCGTCGCCCACTCGCTTAACTCGGACTGCGTCGACCCGAAAGGCTTCGGGTTAACCAAGTTTATTGACGGCAGTCCTCTGGCCTTCACCGCCAAATCGTCTGCCCTTTCATTTCCCCTTACTCCGTTATGGCCCGGCACCCAAACGATGCGGGTTTCCCCATCTACAGAGAAGGCGTTAATCTCCTTCTTACACTGCAAGACTGTTCGTGACCTTACCGTCCTGGTTGTTATTGCCCTTATGGCAATTTTACTGTCGGTAAAGATGTTCACACTCGACATCCTCGCATTAGCACCACACCACTTCAAGCATTCCGTGATCGCCCGGATCTCCACCTGCAGGACCGTATTATCGTAAGGCAGTTTAAAACATGTGCCAGTCCCTGGGTTTTAAATGTAAACCCCCATGCCCACTCTGTTCTCTAGCTTTGATCCATCCGTGTAACATGATCTTCTAGATGGCAATACTAGGGTTCCGTCAATCCAAGACTGTGCCGATGGCAGCAGTGCGTCGCACTCGACTTCAAGGTTGATCTCAGTTATGCGATCGGAAACCTCTCCACTTCCTTCCAGGTTTCCTATCGTCGCCTCGATTATACCGCGATGGTATGAGCTGCTCCCATCCTTAATCCATTCTCCCATCGCTTTAAATCTTATAGCCGTAGTGGCTGCCTCACACTTAATCCGTATGTCAATGGGTCGGATATCTAGAATAGTCCTTAGTGCCCTAGTGGGCGTGGTCCTCATCCCTCCGCCTATGCCAAGACAACATGTTCTCTGAACCTGTTGTTTGGTCCTTATGTTGCACTTTTTCTCCATAGCAGTCCACCAAACTACTGAGGCGTAAGTAAGTATTGGTCTAATCACGCTCCCGTAGAGCCAGTGGACTATGCTAAGATTCAGGCCCCATTTCGAGCCTACGGTCCGTCTACATAGTACCCAACATCTGTGAGCATTCTCAGTACGCTCCTGAATGTGACACTTCCACTTCAGTTTCCTGTCCAAGATCACACCTAAGTATTTGACCTTGTCAGAAATCAAAATCGTTTTATTGAGGAAACGTGGTGGGTTAAATTGGCCCACCTTCGTCTTCCTCGTGAACAGGCATATTTCAGTCATCTCTGGGTTAACATTGAGACCTCTGGGTCTAGCCCAGTCTAATGCCATATGGAAGACCCTTTCGGCCCTTCTGAATAGCTCGTTCGGATCCTTACCTCTTTGAAGTATTATAACATCGTCCTTTATGGTGGTCACCCATAGGAGTGGCGAAAAAATGCCCCATGTGGCGTGCCCTGTGCCACTTTCTCACTAATATTTATGCCATTGGACACACAATTTATCCGCCTGTTCCTTAGCATATGGTTTATCCAGTCTCTAAGGACCAGGTCCATGCGGTATGGTCTAAGGATTGGATCAGTGTGTTGCTTCGCACATTGATAAAAGCCCCCTCGATGTCAATGCATACCGCCTGTGTGTACGTTTTGGCATCGATGGATTCTTCTATTTTATGCACAACCTCGTGCAGGGCAGTCTCCACCGATCATCCCTTGACATAGGCATGCTGTTTGTATTTCAGCAGTTCGCTGGATGCCCTACTCTTTATCATGGTGTCCGCAAAACGTTCCATGGTTTTCCGTACAAAGGGCGTAAGGCTTATGGGTCTGTAGGCCTTTGGTATCGCATAACTTGCCTTGCCGAGCTTAGGTATAAACACCACCCTTGCCTCCTGCCAGGCTTTTGGAGTATATGCAAGTCCTGGGCACGCTGTATATATAAGTCCTTTCCCAGATGAGGCGCCAGATAGTCAGCCTCTTTCTGTAGCATCGCCGGAAATATTCCATCAGGTACTGGAGACTTAAATGGTTTGAAGCTCCTCAAGGATTCCTTAACCATAAATTCCGTTATTATTAACCTTCGAATCCTGTGGAAAATGGGTTTTCATCAAAAGCCTCAACATGTCTTCGGTTGTCTCTGCTCTCACTCCCATATCGTCTACTAAAGTTTCAGTTCGGACATGGGTTTTTTAGATAAACTTTTTTATCTTGGCGGCGTCATTAACGCTATCGACCTGTTCGCAGAAAAGCTTCCAGGAGGCACGTTTTGCCGCTCTGGTAATGTTATTGTATACCTTGACCCGTGTGTAATACACATCCCAATAAACTTTCGCTTTTTTACGACGTGCTCTGTTGAAGAGCCTGCAGACCTCTCTCCCTCTATTGCGAATCTCCCCAGTCATGCAGGGTTTTTCTTGGGTTGATTTCCTTTCCCGAAGAGGACAACTATCTTCGAAGGATCCCACCAGTGCAATCGTAATCCTGTTGACATTTTCGTCAATCTCTTCTATGCTTGGACAATCTAAATTATCTTGTCCAAGTCTTCTTCTGAGTAGCTTTCCGAATTTTTTCCAGTTGGTTTTCAACTTATTCCGGAAGCTTTTCGGATTCGGCGCTGGCCGTGCTATTCTAAACCTAATGTTGCGATGGTCAGAGAAAGAGTGTTCCATGGTGACCCTCCAATCCTGAACCTTATCGATCAGATTTTCGGAACATATCGTTACATCTAATACCTCCTCCCTACTCCTATTAACAAAGGTAGCGGTTTTACCAATATTAAGTGTTATTAGATCGTTAGTATTCAAGAACTTGGCCCCGCTTGTTAGTGTTGGTGCTACCCAACGAAATGTGTTAAGAGTTCGCATCGCACCCTATTAGTACCTCGTTTCCTGTCTGTTTTGCTTTAACTGATGCCAGGTATGCTCCACCATCTCCCAGTCTCACCACTGTTGCATCCGATGTTGACAACTCTGGGGAAAATATATAATTCAAATTTGTATGACAAATAACGCAGGTCCTCGGCCGAGTACCAGTGATAGCATAGAATAATTGGTAGTTGATATGGTTTAGTCCAGAGACTTTGTTCCGGGTCGTCCATGGCTCCTGAATTAAGGCAATATGAATCTTCCCTTGCAGATTTTCTCCATCAGAGCGCGTGTAACAGTCTCCGGTGGAGGTTTATTTGGATTACATCAATCATTTGCCCTCTAGTAAATGGGCATCTTGGGAGTAGGTGATGATCTCATCGACTGCTCCCTGTTCTTTAGACTGCAATGACTTTTCTGATGTCATCGTTTTAGGTTCATTGCCTAGTCTAGTCTTCCGACTTTTTATAAAGTCGGTAATGGTTCCATCGTCGGGTCCCTGTTCGTTAAGCTTTATTGGGTTTCCATTCCCGGTTCTGCCTGGTGTTTTATCTAGGATCTTTGCCTATCTTAGCCTTCCAAATGCACCAAGCCTTTAGTCTTAGCCAAACTTGTCACGGAGACTTGATCAATGCCAACCTCAAAGAGAATTCCCAATACATTCCGATGACGCAAAACACAGCATAAAGATGTGCCCTCTAAACTCGCAGCTCATCATTTGCATGGGTGGAACCTCTACATAGTTCCACACATGTTCAAAAATCCGATCGTTAACCAGATCCTCCTCTTGGGACCGATTATCTGGTGGAATCCTAACGGATGCACAGTCGATATTGATGACTGCATAAGTCAGCTCATCCCAGTTGTGCTTCCTTGCCTCTCTTGCGTAAGTGGGCGGCTCCTTACCATTCCCAGCGACCATCTTCCCCTTCCGTTGTGTACAGTGGTTCTTATGCATACATAAACACAACAGCTGAAAATGAATAAACACGTGACCATGTTCAAAAGTACTTTGAACATTCCCTCACCAAGTGACGAGGTGATATTTTACCTCTTTAATCATGGTCTCTTACCTGTGAAGTTATGGGCCCATCAAATATGTAGCCCCAATTCGTTTCCTGGGAGAACACCGCGCCAAGTCCAGGTTCAACCAATCCGCTCCGACGGAGGTGGGCACTTCCACATCTGTGGGGTGGTTGCCCCTTGGGTCTGTGACAGCAAGCGGGAGTGCTTGTAACTCAGGTGTGTGGTCCTGGATGATTGGGTCCGAGTATGGCTGCCGGGGCAGGTCACGTGTTACAACGGCATGTACACAATCCTCCTGGACAGGTGCCTGGACCGTAGCCTGATTGCGGCCAGCCGGTGCCCACGTCGGAATCCCCAAACGCGTCACTGTCGCTGCAGCTATCTCACTAATGGTCGACGCCTGGCAGAGCAAAGCCCGGTTGACCGCCCACTCGTCGAATTCCTTGGCCGCCCACTCGTCGAATTCCTTGGCCGCCAACTCCGCCATTGCCGTCGGTATAAATACTGTGGCCCTGTTGTAGGGCAGCACAAGTGGTGAAGGGCTCTGGACGACGGGTCTCTGGTTGGCGGGTTCGATGGCCATAGTGGGCGGGCTATGTAACAAAGTGTGGTGGCGGTATTTACATGCTCTACAGCCAGTGACCACAAAATGGGGCCAGGAGACTGCGCGCCAGACAGTTCCATCAGTAACTACGTCTCTCAACTGCCTCGTAGCGCTGGTAGGGTGTTTGCTGCCGGAACCGCTGGCACAACCCGATTGGATGGTCATCCTGGCATAGGCCACATGAGTACTGCCAAGCTACTGGGCGGTATCTAGGATCCAGAGCGTCACGACGCGAGAGTGTGGATCTTGCGGGTCTTGGTGACCTTGTGCGAGGCAAGTATCCGGTTATTATCTCTAACCAAAATATCGTGAGTTTTGATGTGATTATGAGTCGCTAGGGGTGTCGGAAAATAATTTCACGATCTTAGTTATGGGTCGACTTTCTAGGTCATTGGAAGTTCGAATATCAACAACCCGTGTGGTCTGATCATCTCCGGTATACGTCTTAAAAGCTCTACCCAGCTTTCACTCGGTGGGGTATCTTTCATCCCTGACCACAACTATATCGTTGACTTGTACGTTCCTTGTTAACAGTTCCATTTGGTTTTGGGATATAATCTTCAATCTCTTCCACCGATTGACAAACGTTATGTCATCCTCCGAGATGTCGAGTTCTGCAGGGGTAAACATGGAAGAATCGATAAGGAAACGGGCTGGGGTCAAAGGTGCCAAGTCTTTTGGGTCTTCAGAGGCTGGATTAAGGGGTCGTGAGGCAGGCCTCAACAATTCTTCGCACCCAAAGTTCATCTGTGGCAAAGACTTTTGAAGATAGGTCTTGAATTAGTTAAGTCCTGCCTCCCATATAGGAAGTCCCTGGAGGAATAAATTTGCATTCTAAGTTCTTGTGGGAATGACGCTACTCTACAAACTTTTCATAAACTCCATTTTATCCGTCTTATGCATTTCCGCTGCGCCTATAAAGTTCTTTCCATTGTCTGAATATATCTTTTCTGCACACTCTCTTGTACCTCTTGTACCTATGAAACGAGCTAATGTTGCCAGAAAAGATTTTGTTGATAAATCACTTCTTGCTTTTAAATGAATTGCTTTTGTCGCAAAACAAACAAATATGCTGATATAACCCTTGGTTATTAAACATTCTCGTACTGTTATGCTTTTGAATCGGAAGAATCCTGCAAAACTAACCCTATGTTCGTAACGGGTCTAGACAAAGTTGTACGCTCGGGCGGAAGAGATAACATAATTTTGGTTTGAGTCTTAAGTCGATATAGAGTACAAATTCTACAATTGTGTTTAGCTTTTTTGATTAACTTTTTCAATCTGAATATCCAAAATTCTGTACAAATGAGTTATGCCATAAGTTGATTGCCTCCATGCTTTGAGACCTTATGTACAAATTCTACAAGTAGAAGTGCAAATCGCGAATCATATGGGATTAATATTGGATGACAATCGCTGTACGTCAAAGCTGGTAACTGAACTAAACGCCCGTTGAATCTAATTACTCCTTTTTTGTCTATGAAGAAATTGAATGCTAAAAGACTGCTACTATTTGAATGTCGTCTCTTTTGGGTCAAAGAATCTTTATGTCTATGAGCTCTTTGCTGGTTATTTTTTGTGAAGAAACTCTATGTGTACATCTAGTACAACTTGTGTTACTCCAGAACTTAATTGCATAAGACAAACCCGATGAGCTCTAGCTAAAGACGAGAAACGAGTCAAAGGGTCATCAAATGTGCCTGTGACGTCCATCATAAATGACGAGATATTAAGTCATCAGAACAAAAACCAAGACTTGCTACATCTGCAGGATTTCACTCTGAGTTAACATGTTGCAAATTCTCGCTACCGACGTTCTCTATGATTTCTGAAACTGTATTACCGACGAAGGCGCTCCATGGAAATAGTGCCTTCTGTAGCCAAGCTAGAACTATTGTCGAGTCTGTCCAGAAATGGTTCGTGAAATCTAATAATTGAAGCTTAGGTACAATAGCATTGTTTATTTGGACAACATAACCACACCACATGAATTCAACCTAGGCAGAGAAATCTTCTTGACTGGGGCTATTCGGGTATTGGCTGCTATAAGGAAGGTGTCTAAAATTTTATCAGTGTGTTCAACATGTATATAAATTGAGGCGCCATATGTGCTTTCTGACGCGTCGCAGAATCCATGTATTTCTACAATACTAGAAGGTGTAAATTTAATCCATCTGTGAACCGAGACAGTGTCTATTGAATGGTTACTTTTCACAAATTATTCCAATTAATTTGAGTTATTGGTTCAATGTGTCATCCCATTCCACCTTATCTATCCAAACCTGTTACATGATTAACTTGGCTACAACTATTCCTGGCGCTAACCATCCGCATAGGTCGAAAAACTTTGCTATTGTTGATAATACTTCTCGCTTAGTGCTCGTTTGCTTTTCTTCAACTGTCGGGACCGCAAAAGTGAAATTATTACCTTATATATTCCAACGAGTCACTAGGGTCTTTGTCGAAGACTAATCTATTGGAGGACATGCTTCCTCCAATAGATTGGTTAAATATTTCTGAAGCGTCTTCGACAGAGGCCCTAGGAATTTAATTGATTTAAATCTTTTTACAAACGTATGTGATTTGATGCCAATTTTCTTAACTCGAAACCAGAATTTAAAGTGGAGGCTAATTCTTTCCTAGCGGCTGCAGCTTCTTCTATGGAGTGCCCTCCCGCTTATAATTCATCGACATATAAATTTTCCTTAATAATTCATTATCCTAACGGATGAGAATCTTTGACGTATTCTGCTAACTGAAAAAGGGTTCTAATCTTTAACAAGTAAAAGCATGCTAAGTTCGGCCGGGCCGAATTTTACATACCCTCCACCATGGATCGCATTTGCCGAGTTCTTCTCCCGCTATTATTATATTATTATTGTAATAATATAATAATTGCTCTGCTATTATTATATTATTACATGTTGGAGACCTGAGCAAAATGTTAGCCAATTCGAATAAGAATTGCGCCCTTTGGGGGCTCAAGAAGTAAAATAGAGAGATCGATTTATATGGGAGCTGTATCGGGCTATAGACCGATTCAGATCATTATAAACACGTATGTTGATGGTCACCCGTCGTACAAAATTTCAGCAAAATCGGATAAGAATTGCGCACTCTAGAGGCTCAAGAAGTCAAGACCCAAGATCGGTTTATATGGCAGCTATATCAGGTTATGGACCGATTTGAACCGTACTTAGCACATTTATTGGATATCATAACAAAACACGTCGTGCAAAATTTCATTCCAATCGGATAAGAATTGCGCACTCTAGAGGCTCCAGAAGTCAAGACCCTAGATCGGTTTATATGGCAGCTATATCAGGTTATGGACCGATTTGAACTATACTTGCACAGTTGTTGGATATCATAACAAAATACGTCGTGCAAAATTTCATTCCAATCGGATAAGAATTGCGCACTCTAGAGGCTCAAGAAGTCAAGACCCAAGATCGGTTTATATAGCAGCTATATCAGGTTACGGACCGATTTAAACCATGCTTGGTAAAGTTGTTGGATATCATAACGAAATACTTCGTGCAAAAATTCATTCAAATCGGATGAGAATTGTGCCCTCTAGAGGGTCAAGAAGTCAAGACCCAAGATCGGTTTATATGATAGCTATATCAGGATATAAACCGATTTGAACCATACTTGGCACAGTTGTTGGGTATCATAACAAAACACGTCGTGCGAAATTCCTTTCCAACCGGATAAGAATTGCGCACTCTAGAGGCTCAAGAAGTCAAGACCCAAAATCGGTTTATATGGCAGCTATATCAGGTTATGGACCGCTTTGGACCATACTTGGCACAGTTGTTGGATATCTCAACAAAACACGTCGTGCGAAATTTCATTCCAATCGGATAAGAATTGCGCACGCTAGAGGCTCAAGAAGTCAAGACCCAAGATCGGTTTATATGGCAGCTATATCAGGTTATGGACCGATTTGAACCATACTTAGCGCTGTTGTTGAATATCATAACAAAATACGTTGTGCAAAATTTCATTCTGATCGGATAAGAATTGCGCACGCTAGAGGCTCAAGAAGTCAAGACCCAAGATCGGTTTATATGGCAGCTATATCAGGTTATGGACCGATTTGAACCATACTTGGCACAGTTGTTGGATATCATAGCAAAGATCGGTTTATATGGCAGCTATATCAAAACATGGACCGATATGGCCCATTTACAATACCAACCGACCTACACTAATAAGAAGTATTTGTGCAAAATTTCAAGCGGCTAGCTTTACTCCTTCGAAAGTTAGCGTGCTTTCGACAGACAGACGGATGGACGGACCGACAGACGGACGGACAGATCGACATAAAATGTCACGACGATCAAGAATATATATACTTTATGGGGTCTCAGACGAATATTTCGAGTAGTTACAAACAGAATGACGAAATTAGTATACCCCCCATCTTATGGTGGAGGGTATAATAAGAAAAGAGTTGCTCCGCTATTAAAACGATATCAAGATATGGTCCGGTTCGGACCACAATTTAATTATATGTTGGAGACCTGTTTAAAATTTCAGCCAATTCGTATAAGAATTGCGCCCATTGGGGCTCACGAAGTAAAATAGATAGGAATTGCGCCCTCTGGAAGCTCAAGAAGTCAAATCCCCAGATCTGTTTATATGACAGCTATTAGGTTAAGGACCGATTTCAACCATACTTGGCACAGTTGTTGGATATTATAACGAAATACTTCGTGCGAAAATTCATTCCAATCGGATAAGAATTGTGCCCTCTAGAGGCCCAAGAAGTCAAGACCCAAGATCGGTTTATATGGCAGCTATATCAGGTTATGAACCGATTTGAACCATACTTGGCACAGTTGTTGGGTATCATAACAAAACACGTCGTGCGAAATTCCAATCCAATCGGATAAGAATTGCGCCCTCTAGAGGCTCAAGAAGTCAAGACCCAAGATCGGTTTATATGGCAGCTACATCAGGTTATGGACCGATTTGAACCATACTTAGCACAGTTGTTTGATATAATAACAAAACACGTCGTGCAAAATTTCATTTCAATCGGATAAGAATTGCGCACTCTATAGGCTCAAGAAGTCAAGACCCAAGATCGGTTTATATGGCAGCTATATCAGGTTATTAACCGATTTGAACCATGCTTGGCACAGTTATTGGACGTCATAAAAAAACACGTCGTGCAAAATTTCATTCCAATCGGATGAGAATTGCGCACGCTAGAGGCCCAAAAAGTCAAGACCCAAGATCGGTTTATATGGCAGCTGTATCAGGTTATGGACCGATTTGAACCATACTTGGCACAGTAGTTGGATATCATAACAAAACACGTCGTGCAAAATTTCATTCCAATCGGATAAGAATTGCGCACTCTAGAGGCTCAAGAAGTCAAGACCCAAGATCGGTTTATAAGGCAGCTATATCAGGTTATGGACCGATTTAAACCATACTTGGCACAGTTGTTGGATATCATAACAAAACACGTCGTGCAAAATTTCATTTCAATCGGATAAGAATTGCGCACTCTATAGGCTCAAGAAGTCAAGACCCAAGATCGGTTTATATGGCAGCTATATCAAAACATGGACCGATATGGCCCATTTACAATACCAACCGACCTACACTAATAAGAAGTATTAGTAATAATACTACGTGCCAAAATTCATTCAAATTGTATAAGAATTGCGCCCTCTAGAGGTTCAAGAAGTCAAGACCCCAGATCGGTTTATATGGCAGCTATATCAGGTTATGAACCGATTTGAACCATACTTGGCACAGTTGTTGGATATCATAGCAAAACACGTCGTGCCAAATTTCATCCCAATCGTATAAGAATTGCGCACTCTAGAGGCTTAAGAAGTCAAGACCCAAGATCGGTTTATATGGCAGCTATATCAAAACATGGACCGATATGGCCCATTTACAATACCAACCGACCTACACTAATAAGAAGTATTTGTGGAAAATTTCAAGCGGCTAGCTTTACTCCTTCGGAAGTTTGCGTGCTTTCGACAGACAGACGGGCGGACGGAAGGACGGACGGATGGACGGACGGATGGACGGACGGACAGACGGACGGACATGGCACAGTTATTGGACGTCATAAAAAAACACGTCGTGCAAAATTTCATTCTGATCGGATAAGAATTGCGCACGCTAGAGGCTCAAGAAGTCAAGACCCAAGATCGGTTTATATGGCAGCTATATCAAGTTATGGACTGATTTGAACCATACTTGGCACAGTTGTTGGATATCATAGCAAACCACGTCGTGCAAAATTTCATTCCAATCGGATAAGAATTGCGCATTCAAGGGGCTCAAGAAATCAAGACCCAAGATCGGTTTATATGGCAGCTATATCAAAACATGGACCGATATGGCCCATTTACAATACCAACCGACCTACACTAATAAGAAGTATGTGTGCAAAATTTCAAGCGGCTAGCTTTACTCCTTCGGAAGTTAGCGTGCTTTCGACAGACAGACGGACGGACGGAAGGACGGACGGACGGACGGAAGGACGGACGGAAGGACGGACGAATGGACGGACGGACATGGCTAGATCGACATAAAATGTGACGACGATCAAGAATATATATACTTTATGGGGTCTCAGACGAATATTTCGAGTAGTTACAAACAGAATGACGAAATTAGTATACACCCCATCTTATGGTGAGGGTATAAAAACGCCTTGCGAAATTTCAGCCAAATCGGATAGAAATTTATCCGTCTAGAAGCTCGAGAAGTCAAGTCCCCAGATCTGTTTATATGACAGCTATATCAGATTATGAACCGATTTGAACCATATTTGGCACAGTTGTTGGATATCATAACAAAATACTACGTGCCAAAATTCATTCAAATTGTATAAGAATTGCGCCCTCTAGAGGTTCAAGAAGTCAAGACCCCAGATCGGTTTATATGGCAGCTATATCAGGTTATGAACCGATTTGAACCATACTTGGCACAGTTTTTGGATATAATAACAAAACACGTCGTGCAAAATTTAATTCTAATCGGATAAGAATTGCGCACTCTAGAGGCTTAAGAAGTCAAGACCCAAGATCGGTTTATATGGCAGCTATATCAGGTTATGAACCGATTTGAACCATACTTGGCACAGTTGTTGGACATAATAACAAAACACGTCGTGCAAAATTTTATTCCAATCGGATAAGAATTGCGCACTCTAGAGGCTCAAGAATTCAAGACCCAAGATCGGTTTATATGGCAGCTATATCATGTTATAAACCGATTTGAACCATGCTTGGCACAGTTGTTGGATCTAATAACGAAACACGTCGTGCAAAATTTTATCCCAAGCGAATAAGAATTGCGCACTCTAGAGGCTCAAGAAGTCAAGACCCAAGATCGGTTTATATGGCAGCTATATCAGGTTATGAACCGATTTGAACCATACTTGCACAGTTGTTGGATATCACAACAAAACACGTCGTGCGAAATTTCATTCCAATCGGATAAGAATTGCGCACTCTACAGGCTCAAGAAGTCAAGACCCAAGATCTATTTATATGGCAGCTATATCAGGTTATAAACCGATTTGAACCATACTTGGCACAGTTGTTTAATATAACAACAAAACTCGTCGTGCAAAATTTCATTCCAATCGGATAAGAATTGCGCACTCTAGAGGCTCAAGAAGTCAAGACCCAAGATCGGTTTATATGGCAGCTATATCAGGTTATGGACCGATTTGAACCATACTTGGCACAGTAGTTGGACATCATAACAAAACACGTTGTGCAAATTTTTATCCCAATCGGATACGAATTGTGCACTCTAGAGGCTCAAGAAGTCAAGACCCAAGTTCGGTTTATATGGCAGCTATATCAAAACATGGACCGATATGGCCCATTTACAATACCAACCGACCTACACTAATAAGAAGTATTTTTGCAAAATTTCAAGCAGCTAGCTTTACTCCTTCGGAAGTTAGCGTGCTTTCGACGGACAGACGGACGGACGGACAGACGGACGGACATGGCTAGATCGACATAAAATTTCGCGACGATCAAGAATATATATACTTTATGGGGTCTCAGACGAATATTTCGAGTAGTAACAAACAGAATGACGAATTTAGTATACCCCCCATCCTATGGTGGAGCGTATAAAAAACGTCTTGCGAAATTTCAGCCAAATCGGATAGAAATTGCGCCCTCTAGAAGCTCAAGAAGTCAAGTCCCCAGATCTGTTTATATGACAGCTATATCAGGTTATGAACCGATTTGAACCATACTTGGCACAGTTGTTGGATATCATAACAAAACACGTCAAATCGGATAAGAATTGCAAACTCTAGAGGCTCAAGAAATAAAGACCCCAGATCGGTTTATATGGCAGCTATATCAGGTTATGAACCGATTTGAACCATACTTGGCACAGTTGTTGGATATCTCAACAAAACACGTCGTGCGAAATTTCATTCCAATCGGATAAGAATTGCGCACTCTACAGGCTCAAGAAGTCAAGACCCAAGATCGGTTTATATGGCAGCTATATCAGGTTATAAACCGATTTGAACCATACTTGGCACAGTTGTTTAATATAACAACAAAACTCGTCGTGCAAAATTTCATTCCAATCGGATAAGAATTGCGCACTCTAGAGGCTCAAGAAGTCAAGACCCAAGATCGGTTTATATGGCAGCTATATCAGGTTATGGACCGATTTGAACCATACTTGGCACAGTAGTTGGACATCATAAAAAAACACGTTGTGCAAATTTTTATCCCAATCGGATACGAATTGTGCACTCTAGAGGCTCAAGAAGTCAAGACCCAAGTTCGGTTTATATGGCAGCTATATCAAAACATGGACCGATATGGCCCATTTACAATACCAACCGACCTACACTAATAAGAAGTATTTTTGCAAAATTTCAAGCAGCTAGCTTTACTCCTTCGGAAGTTAGCGTGCTTTCGACAGACAGACGGACGGACGGACGGACAGACGGACGGACATGGCTAGATCGACATTTCGTGACGATCAAGAATATATATACTTTATGGGGTCTCAGACGAATATTTCGAGTAGTAACAAACAGAATGACGAATTTAGTATACCCCCCATCCTATGGTGGAGCGTATAAAAAACGTCTTGCGAAATTTCAGCCAAATCGGATAGAAATTGCGCCCTCTAGAAGCTCAAGAAGTCAAGTCCCCAGATCTGTTTATATGACAGCTATATCAGGTTATGAACCGATTTGAACCATACTTGGCACAGTTGTTGGATATCATAACAAAACACGTCAAATCGAATAAGAATTGCAAACTCTAGAGGGTCAAGAAATAAAGACCCCAGATCGGTTTATATGGCAGCTATATCAGGTTATGAACCGATTTGAACCATACTTGGCACAGTTGTTGGATATCTCAACAAAACACGTCGTGCGAAATTTCATTCCAATCGGATAAGAATTGCGCACTCTAGAGGCTCAAGAATTCAAGACCCAAGATCGGTTTATATGGCAGCTATATCATGTTATAAACCGATTTGAACTATGCTTGGCACAGTTGTTGGATCTAATAACGAAACACGTCGTGCAAAATTTCATCCCAATCGAATAAGAATTGCGCACTCTAGAGGCTCAAGAAGTCAAGACCCAAGATCGGTTTATATGGCAGCTATATCAGGTTATGAACCGATTTGAACCATACTTAGCACAGTTGTTGGATATCACAACAAAACACGTCGTGCGAAATTTCATTCCAATCGGATAAGAATTGCGCACTCTACAGGCTTAAGAAGTCAAGACCCAAGATCGGTTTATATGGCAGCTATATCAGCTTATAAACCGATTTGAACCAGACCTGGCACAGTTGTTGGATACAACAACAAAACACGTCGTGCAAAATTTCATTCCAATCGGATAAGAATTGCGCACTCTAGAGGCTCAAGAAGTCAAGACCCAAGATCGGTTTATATGGCAGCTATATCATGTTATAAACCGATTTGAACCATGCTTGGCACAGTTGTTGGATCTAATAACGAAACACGTCGTGCAAAATTTCATCCCAATCGAATAAGAATTGCGCACTCTAGAGGCTCAAGAAGTCAAGACCCAAGATCGGTTTATATGGCAGCTATATCAGGTTATGAACCGATTTGAACCATACTTGGCACAGTTGTTGGATACAACAACAAAACACGTCGTACAAAATTTCATTCCAATTGGATAAGAATTGCGCACTCTAGAGGCTCAAAAATTCAAGACCCAAGATCGGTTTATATGGCAGCAATATCAAAACATGGACCGATATGGCCCATTTACAATACCAACCGACCTACACTGATAAGAAGTATTTGTGCAATATTTCAAGCGGCTAGCTTTACTCCTTCGGAAGTTAGCGTGCTTTCGACAGACAGACGGACGGACGGACAGACGGACGGACGGACGGACAGACGGACAGACGGACGGACATGGCTAGATCGACATAAAATTTCACGACGATCAAGAATGTATATACTTTATGGGGTCTCAGACGAATATTTCGAGTAGCTACAATCAGAATGACGAAATTAGTATACCCCCCATCTTATGGTGGAGGGTATAAAAACGCCTTGCGAAATTTCAGCCAAATCGGATAGAAATTGATCCCTCTAGAAGCTCGAGAAGTCAAGTCCCCAGATCTGTTTATATGACAGCTATATCAGATTATGAACCGATTTGAACCATACTTGGCACAGTTGTTGGATATCATAACAAAATACTACGTGCCAAAATTCATTCAAATTGTATAAGAATTGCGCCCTCTACAGGCTCAAGAAGTCAAGACCCAAGATCTGTTTATATGGCAGCTATATCAGGTTATAAACCGATTTGAAGCTACAATCAGAATGACGAAATTAGTATACCCCCCATCTTATGGTGGAGGGTATAAAAACGCCTTGCGAAATTTCAGCCAAATCGGATAGAAATTGATCCCTCTAGAAGCTCGAGAAGTCAAGTCCCCAGATCTGTTTATATGACAGCTATATCAGATTATGAACCGATTTGAACCATACTTGGCACAGTTGTTGGATATCATAACAAAATACTACGTGCCAAAATTCATTCAAATTGTATAAGAATTGCGCCCTCTACAGGCTCAAGAAGTCAAGACCCAAGATCTGTTTATATGGCAGCTATATCAGGTTATAAACCGATTTGAACCATACTTGACACTGTTGTTGGATATCATAACAAAACTCGTCGTGCAAAATTTCATTCCAATCGGATAAGAATTGCGCACTCTAGAGGCTCAAGAAGTCAAGACCCAAGATCGGTTTATATGGCAGCTATATCAGGTTATGGACCGATTTGAACCATACTTGGCGCAGTAGTTGGACATCATAACAAAACACGTTGTGCAAAATTTCATCCCAATCGGATAAGAATTGCGCACTCTAGAGGCTCAAGAAGTCAAGACCCCAGATCGGTGTATATGGCAGCTATATCAGGTTATGAACCGATTTGAACCATACTTAGCACAGTTTTTGGATAACACAACAAAACACGTCGCGCGAAATTTCATTCCAATCGGATAAGAATTGCGCACTCTACAGGCTCAAGAAGTCAAGACCCAAGATCGGTTTATATGGCAGCTATATCAGGTTATGTACCGATTTGAACCATACTTGGCACAGTAGTTGGACATCATAACAAAACACGTCGTGCAAAATTTTATTTCAATCGGATAAGAATTGCGCACTCTAGAGGCTCAAGAATTCAAGACCCAAGATCGGTTTTTATGGAAGCTATATCATGTTATAAACCGATTTGAACCATGCTTGGCACAGTTGTTGGATCTAATAACGAAACACGTCGTGCAAAATTTCATCCCAAGCGAATAAGAATTGCGCACTCAAGAGGCTCAAGAAGTCAAGACCCAAGACCGGTTTATATGGCAGCTATATCAGGTTATGAACCGATTTGAACCATACTTAGCACAGTTGTTGGATAACACAACAAAACACGTCGCGCGAAATTTCATTCCAATCGGATAAGAATTGCGCACTCTACAGGCTCAAGAAGTCAAGACCCAAGATCGGTTTATATGGCAGCTATATCAGGTTATGTACCGATTTGAACCATACTTGGCACAGTAGTTGGACATCATAACAAAACACGTCGTGCAAATTTTCATCCCAATCGGATAAGAATTGCGCACTCTAGAGGTTTAAGAAATCAAGACCCAAGATCGGTTTATATGGCAGCTATATCAAAACATGGACCGATATGGCCCATTTACAATACCAACCGACCTACAGTAATAAGAAGTAGTTGTGCAAAATTTCAAGCGGCTAGCTTTACTCCTTCAGAAGTTAGCGTGCTTTCGACAGACAGACGGACGGACGGACGGACGGACAGACGGACGGACATGGCTAGATCGACATAAAATTTCACGACGGTCAAGAATGTATATACTTTATGGGGTCTCAGACGAATATTTCGAGTAGTTACAATCAGATTGACGAAATTAGTATACCCCCCATCTTATGGTGGAGGGTATAAAAACGAATTGAATAAACAATTTTAGGGCCAAGTGTTTTGGGGGACGCCCTATCCCCTAAACTCCCCCTAAACCAGTGGCAATGCAATTATTTGACCGATCTTGGCAATTTGGGACTCACATGAAAGTTATTTCATACCCACTTACGGGACTACGTTTCTGGTGGTCCACACCACACCCTTAACCCACCAACCACCACGCCGGGACACTTCCCACTACCATATGAGAATATCGGGCTCCAATACAGTTTTTATACCCAACACCGAAGGATGGGGGTATATTCATTTTGTCATTCCGTTTGCAACACATCGAAATATCCATTTCCGACCCTATAAAGTATATATATTCTTGATCAGCGTAAAAATCCAAGACGATCTAGACATGTCCGTCCGTCTCCCCGTCTGTTTGTTGAAATCACTCTACAGTATTTAACAAGTAAAAGCGTGCTAAGTTCGGCCGGGCCGAATCTTATATACCCTCCACCATGGATCGCATTTGTCGAGTTCTCTTCCCGGCATCTCTTCTTAGGCAAAACAGGATATAAGAAAAGATTTGCTCTGACATCAAGATATGGTCCTGTTTGGACCACAATTAAATTATATGTTGGAGACCTGTGTAAAATGTCAGCCAATTCGAGTAAGAATTGCGCTCTTTGTGAGCTCAAAAAGTAAAATAGAGAGATCGATTTATATGGTAGCTGTATCGGGCTATGGTCCGATTCAGATCATAATAAACACGTATGTTGATGGTCATGAGAGAATCCGTCGTACAAAATTTCAGGCAAATCGGATAATAATTGCGACCTCTAGAGTCTCAAGAAGTCAAGATCCCAGATCGGTTTATATGGCAGCTATATCAGGTTATGAACCGACTTGTACTTTATTTGCCGTAGTTGTTGAAAGTAACAATAAAAAACGTCTTGCGAAATTTCAGCCAAATCGGATAGGAATTGCGCCCTCTAGAAGCTCTAGAAGTTCAAGAAGTCAAGTCCCCAGATCTGTTTATATGACAGCTATATCAGGTTATGAACCGATTTGAACCATATTTGGCACAGTTGTTGGATATCATAACAAAATACTACGTGCCAAAATTCATTCAAATTGGATAAGAATTGGCCCTCTAGAGGCTCAAGAAGTCAAGACCCAAGATCGGTTTATATGACAGCTATATAAGGTTATGGATCGATTTGAACCATACTTGGCACAGTTGTTGGATATCATAACAAAACACGTCGTGCAAACTTTCATCCCAATCGGATAAGAATTGCGCACTCTAGAGGCTCAAGAAGTCAAGACCCAAGATCGGTTTATATGGCAGCTATATCAGGTTATGGACCGATTTGAACCATACTTAGCACAGTTGTTGGATATCATAGCAAAACACGTCGTGCAAACTTTGATCCCAATCGGATAAGAATTGCGCACGCTAGAGGCTCAAGAAGTCGAGACCCAAGGTCGGTTTATATGGCAGCTATATCAGGTTATGGACCGATTTAAACTATACTCGGTACAGTTGTTGGATATCATAGCAAAACACGTCGTGCAAAATTTCATTCCAATCGGATAAGAATTGCGCACTCTAGAGGCTCAAGAAGTCAAGACCCAAGATCGGTTTATATGGCAGCTATATCAAAACATGGACCGATATGGCCCATTTACAATACCAACCGACCTACACTAATAAGAAGTATTTGTGCAAAATTTCAAGCAGCTAGCTTTACTCCTTCGGAAGTTAGCGTGCTTTCGACAGACAGACGGACGGACGGACGGACGGACGGACGGACGGACGGACAGACGGACGGACATGGCTAGATCGACATCAAATGTCGCGACGATCAAGAATATATATACTTTATGGCGTCTCAGACGAATATTTCGAGTAGTTACAAACAGAATGACGAAATTAGTATACCCCCCATCTTATGGTGGAGGGTATAAAAACGCCTTGCGAAATTTCAGCCAAATCGGATAGAAATTGATCCTTCTAGAAGCTCAAGAAGTCAAATCCCCAGATCTGTTTATATGACAGCTATATCAGATTATGAACCGATATGAACCATACTTGGCACAGTTGTTGGATATCATAACAAAATACTACGTGCCACAATTCATTCAAATTGGATAAGAATTGCGCTCTCTAGAGGCTCAAGAAGTTAAGACCCCAGATCGGTTTATATGGCAGCTATATCAGGTTATGAACCGATTTGAACCATACTTGGCACAGTTGTTGGATATGATAACAAAACACGTCGTGCAAAATTTCATCCCAATCGGATAAGAATTGCGCACTCTAGAGGCTCAGGAAGTCAAGACCCCAGATCGGTTTATATGGCAGCTATATCAGGTTATGGACCGATTTGAACCATACTTGGCACAGTTGTTGGATCTAATAACGAAACACGTCGTACAAAATTTCATCCCAAGCGGATAAGAATTGCGCACTCTAGAGGCTCAAGAAGTCAAGACCCAAGATCGGTTTATATGGCAGCTATATCAAGTTATGAACCGATTTGAACCATACTTGGCACAGTTTTTGGATATCATAACAAAACACGTCGTGCGAAATTTCATTCCAATCGGGTAAGAATTGCGCACTCTAGAGGCTCAAGAATTCAAGACCCAAGATCGGTTTATATGGCAGCTATATCATGTTATAAACCGATTTGAACCATACTTGGCACAGTTGTTGGATAACATAACAAAACACGTCGTGTAAAAATTTCATTGCAATCGAATAAGAATTGCGCACTCTAGAGGCTCAAGAAATCAAGACCCAAGATCGGTTTATATGGCAGCTATATCAGGTTATAAACCGATTTGAACCATACTTGGCACAGTTTTTGGATATCATAACAAAACACGTCGTGCAAAATTTCATCCCAATCGGATAGGAATTGCGCACTATAGAGGCTCAAGAAGTCAAGACCCAAGATCGGTTTATATGGCAGCTATATCAAAACATGGACCGATATGGCCCATTTACAATACCAACCAACCTACACTAATAAGAAGTATTTGTGCAACATTTTAAGCGGCTAGCTTTACTCCTTCGGAAGTTAGCGTGCTTTCAACAGACAGACGGACGGATGGACGGACAGACGGACGGACATGGCTAGATCGATATAAAATTTCACGACGATCAAGAATATATATACTTTATGGGGTCTCAGACGAATATTTCGAGTAGTTACAATCAGAATGACGAAATTAGTATACCCCACATATTATGGTGGAGGGTATAAAAATTTCAATTGTAAATCAGATATTCCATTCGAAGTTTACAATTCAGACGATTCCAGTTGGAATTCCTACTACACCACTTTTAAATGTATTTCAGAAAATACCAATTTAAAAATTACAAATTCCATGTGGTGTCAGATATTCCATTTGAAATGCAGAATATTTCATTTTCAACTAAGATACCCTCATATATTTTATTATACCCTCCACCATAAGATGGGGAGTATACTAATTTCGTCATTCTGTTTGTAACTACTCGAAATATTCGTCTGAGACCCCATAAAGAATATATATTCTCGATCGTCGCGACATTTTATGTCGATCTAGCCATGTCCGTCCGTCCGTCCGTCCGTCCGTTCGTCTGTCTGACGAAAGCACGCTAACTTCCGAAGGAGTAAAGCTAGCCGCTTGAAATTTTGCACAAATACTTCTTATTAGTGTAGGTCGGTTGGTACTGTAAATGGGTCATATCGGTCCATGTTTTGATATAGCTGCCATATAAACCGATCTTGGGTCTTGACTTCTTGAGCCTCTAGAGTGCGCAATTCTTATCCGATTGGAATGAAATTTTGCACGACGTGTTTTGTTATTATGTCCAACAACTGTGCCAAGTATGGTTCAAATCGGTTCATAACCTGATATAGCTACCATATAAACCGATCTGGGGTCTTGACTTCTTGAGCCTCTAGAGTGCACAATTCTTACCCGATCAGAATGAAATTTTGCACGACGTGTTTTGTTATAATATCCAACAACTGTGCCAAGTATGGTTCAAATCGGTCCATAACCTGATATAGCTGCCATATAAATCGATCTTGGGTCTTGACTTCTTGAGCCTCTAGAAGGAGCAATTCTTATCCAATTTGAATGAATTTTGGCACGTAGTATTTTGTTATGATATCCAACAACTGTGCCAAATATGGTTCATATCGGTTCATAACCTGATATAGCTGCCATATAAACCGATCTTGGGTCTTGACTTCTTGAGCCTCTATAGTGAGCAATTCTTATCCGATTGGAATGAAATTTTGCAGGTAGTATTTTGTTACGGTATCCAACAACTGTGCCAAGTATGGTTCAAATCAATGCATAACCTGATATAGCTGTCATATAAACAGATATGGGGACTTGATTTCTTGATCTTCTAGAGGGCGCAATTTCTATTCGATTTGGCTGAAAATTTGCAGGACGTTTTTATACCCTCCACCATAAGATGGGGGGTATACTAATTTCGTCATTCTGTTTGTAACTACTCGAAATATTCGTCTGAGACCCCATAAAGTATATATATTCTTGATCGTCGTGACATTTTATGTCGATCTAGCCATGTCCGTCCGTCTGTCCGTCCGTCCGTCCGTCCGTCCGTCCGTCCGTCCGTCTGTCTGTCGAAAGCACGCTAACTTCCGAAGGAGTAAAGCTAGCCGCTTGAAATTTTGCACAAATACTTCTTATTAGTGTAGGTCGGTTGGTATTGTAAATGGGCCATATCGGTCCATGTTTTGATATAGCTGCCATATAAACCGATCTTGGGTCTTGACTTCTTGAGCCTGTAGAGTGCGCAATTCTTATCCGATTGGAACGAAATTTTTCATGACGTGTTTTGCTATGATATCCAACAACTGTGCCAAGTATGGTTCAAATCGGTCCATAACCTGATATAGCTGCCATATAAACTGATCTTGGGTCTTGACTTCTTGAGCCTCTAGAGTGCGCAATTCTTATCCGATCAGAATGAAATTTTGCACAACGTGTTTTGTTATGATATCCAACAACTGTGTCAAGTATGGTTTAAATCGGTCCATAACCTGATATAGCTGCCATATAAACCGATCTTGGGTCTTGACTTCTTGAGCCTCTAGAGTGCGCAATTCTTATCCGATTGGAATGAAATTTTGCACGACGTGTTTTCTTATTATATCCAACAACAGTGCCAAGTATGGTTCAAATCGGTCCATAACCTGATATAGCTACCATATAAACCGATCTTGGGTCTTGACTTCTTGAGCCTCTAGAGTGCGCAATTCTTATCCGATTGGAATGGAATTTCGCACGACGTGTTTTGTTATGATACCCAACAACTGTGCCAAGTATGGGTTAAATCGGTCCATAACCTGATATAGCTACCATATAAACCGATCTTGGGTCTTGACTTCTTGACCCTCTAGAGGGCACAATTCTTATCCGATTTGAATGAATTTTTGCACGAAGTATTTCGTTATGATATCCAACAACTGTGGCAAGTATTGTTCAAATCGGTTCATAAACTGATATAGCTGTCATATAAACAGATCTGGGGATTTGATTTCTTGAGCTTCTAGAGGCCGCAATTCCTATCGGATTTGGCTGAAATTTTGCATGACGTATTTTATTTTTACTTTCAACAACTGGGTCAAATAAGGTTCAAATCGGTTCATAACCTGATATAGCTGCCATATAAACCGATCTGGGATCTTGACCCCTAGAGGTCGCAATTATTATCCGATATGCCTTAAATTTTGTACGATGGATCCTCTCATGACCATCAACAAACGTGTTTATTATGGTTTGAATCGGTCTATAGCCCGATACAGATCCCATATAAATCGTTCTCTCTATTTTACTTCGTGAGCCCCAATGGGCGCAATTCTTAAACGAATTGGCTGAAATTTTACACAGGCCTCCAACATATAATTTAATTGTGGTCCGAACCGGACCATATCTTGATATCGTTTTAATAGCAGAGTAACTCTTTTCTTATATCCTTTTTTGCCTAAGAAGAGATGCCGGGAAAATAACTTGACAAATGCGATCCATGGTGGAGGGTATATAAGATTCGGCCCGGCCGAACTTAGCACGCTTTTACTTGTTTATTGTTACTTTCAACAACTATATCTGCCAAATAAACCGATCGCAATTATTATCCGATTTGCCTGAAATTTTGTACGACGGATTCTCTCATTACCATCATCATACGGTTTTATTATGGTCGATCACTCTATTTTACTTCTTGGGCCCCTAAAGGGCGCAATTCTTATTCGAATTGGCTGACATTTTACACAGGTCTCCAACATATAATTTAATTGTGGTCCAAACCGGACCATATCTTGATATCGGTCTAATAGCAGAGCAAATCTTTTCTTATATCCTTTTTTTGCCTAAGAAGAGATGCCGGAAAAGAACTCGACAAATGCGCTCCATAGTGGAGGGTATATAAGATTCGGCCTGGCCGAACTTAGCACGATTTTACTTCTTTGAAATTAAGATATTTCATTTGAATTTCCGAAATTGTATTTGAATTTCAGAATATGTAAAATACAATTTAGATATTCCAGTTGAAATTCAGAATATTTCAATTAAATTAAGAATATTTCAATTGAAAATCCGAGTACACCACTTTTAAATATAATTCAGATATTCCAAGTACAAATTGAAATTCGGTTTGAAATTCAGAAATTTCATTTGAAATTCAGATATTTGAATTGAAATTCAGAATAGAAGTGTAAGTCTGAAGAAACCAAATAAAATTCAGAAACTCCATTTATTATTCAGAAATGTCATTCAAAATTCAAGAATTCAGATATTCCACTTGAAACTCAGAATATTTAATTTGAAATTCGGACACTCCATTTGAAATTCAGAATATTTCAATTGAAATTCAAATATTTAATTTGAAATTCAGATTATCTATTTGAAATACAGAAAATCTATTTGAAATTCAGAATATTTTAATTTGACCTCACATATTTTATTTAAAGCTCAGAATGTTGATTGATATTTAGACATTTCATTTAAAATTCAGCATATTTTAATTCAGAATATTTATTTTGAAACTCAAAATATTTTAATTCAAGATCAGACTACACCGATTTCAAGTGTAAGTCAGAAGAAACCAATTGAAATTCAGAAATTTCATTGGTAGTTTAGAAATTTCATTTGAAATTTAGATTTTTTATTTGTAATTCAGAAATTCCACTTGATATTCAGATATTCCAATTGAAGTTCATATACTCCCTTTGAAATTCAGAAATTTCAACTGAAATGCAGATATTCCATATATCTAAATTCGGAATATTAACATTGTAATTCATAATATATCATTTGAAATTCAGTTCAAATGTTTCTATTGAAATTCGGACTACACCACCTTTAAGTGTTTTTCTGAAAATACCAATTGAAATTCCATTTGTAACTGAGAAATTTCAACCGAAATTCAGATATTTTGTTTCAAATTCAGAAACTCCATAAATTCTGAATATTTTGTTGGGAAAATGCATGCATGCAAGACTAAACGCGATTATTGAGCTCGTCTCGAAAAAGAAACAAACAAAAAATTTTGTTTCAATTTCGGATATTCCATTTTAAATTCAAAAAATTTCAATTGAAATTCCATTTGATTTTCAGAATATGTTAGTTAAAAAATCTTAACTCTAGACCTAAATCTGGCGGAGATTTTAACGCAACTTATTGTGCCAAATTTCAGCGAAATTGACCAATAAATGCGGCTTTTTTGGCAAGTCTGTTTGGGCGCTATAGTGAGATACAGTCTGACCTAGACCATACTCAGTAAGGAAGTCGAAGATTGTATCGCAATTCAATGTTTGTGGGAAATCAATGCTGCTTTTATGTAAGTCCTTAAATCGGAAGATCGGACTACATCAAGATATAAATAGTCCTTCATCGAAGCCTCCTGTAGTAAAAAAGATACTATTCAAAATAATATAAATGTAAAATCTATATACCGGTCTTGATGGCAGCTATGTTCAAAAGGCTACACAATGTTGGGGAGATCGAAAGAGACAAAATTTGACACGCTGTATCTTTACCTATATTAAAGTTTTTGGCCAACAATAGCCAGTTCCTGAAAGCTAAGGTCCTCATCTACAAATGGTTAGAACATTTCGTAATACTTAAAAAACAAATAGATAAAAGGTTGAGAACTTTTTTTCATTTTGTTTAAATACAACGCAAAGTGGGCCAAGGGGCAAAAAATGGAAACAAGTCCACAACTTTTTTCCTGTTGATCTGAGCAGCAAAAACAAGTAAAAGCGTGCTAAGTTCGGCCGGGCCGAATCTTATATACCCTCCACCATGGATCACATTTGTCGAGTTCTTTTCCCGGCATCTCTTCTTAGGCAAAAACAAGTAAAAGCGTGCTAAGTTCGGCCGGGCCGAATCTTATATACCCTCCACCATGGATCGCATTTGTCGAGTTCTTTTCCCGGCATCTCTTCTTAGGCAAAAAAGGATATATGAAAAGATTTCCTCTGATATTAGAGCGATATCAAGATATGGTCCGGCTTTGACCACAATTAAATTATATGTTGGAGACCTGTGTAAAATGTCAGCCAATTCGAATAAGAATTGCGCCCTTTGGGGGCTCAAGAAGTAAACAGAGAGATCGATTTATATGGGAGCTGTATCAGGTTATGAACCGATTTGAACCTTATTTGACACAGTTGTTGAAAGAAAATTTCAGCCAAATCGGATAGGAATTGGGCCCTCTAGAAGCTCAAGAAGTAAAGACCCCAGATCTGTTTATATGACAGCTATATCAGGTTATGAACCGATTTGAACCATACTTGGCACAGTTGTTGGATATCATAACAAATACTACGTGCAAAAATTCATTCAAATCGGATAAGAATTGCGCCCTCTGGAGGATCAAGAAGTCAAGACCAAAGATCGGTTTATATGACAGCTATATCAGGTTATGAACCGATTTGAACCATACTTGGCACAGTTGTTGGATATCATAACAAATACGACGTGCAAAAATTCATTCAAATCGGAAAAGAATTGCGCCCTGTGGAGGATCAAGAAGTCAAGACCCAAGATCGGTTTATATGACAGCTATATAAGGTTATGGACCGACTTGAACCATACTTGCCACAGTTGTTGGATATCATAACAAATACTACGTGCAAAATTCATTCAAATTAGATAAGAATTGCGCCCTCTAGAGGCTCAAGAAGTCAAGACCCAAGATCGGTTTATATGGCAGCTATATCAAAACATGGACCGATTTAAACAATACTCGACACAGTTGTTGAATGTCATAACAAAAGACGTCGTGCAAAATTTCATTCCAGTCGGATAAGAATTGCGCACTCTAGAGGCTCAAGAAGTCAAGACCCAAGATCGGTCTATATGGCAGCTATATCAAAACATGGACCGATATGGCCCATTTACAATACCAACCGACCCACACTAATAAGAAGTATTTGTGCAAAATTTCAAGCGGCTAGATTTACTCCTTCGGAAGTTAGCGTGCTTTCGACAGACAGACGGACGGACGGACGGACATGACTAGATCGACATAAAATGTCGCGACGATCAAGAATATATATACTTTATGGGGTCTCAGACGAATATTTCGAGTACTTACAAACAGAATGACGAAATTTGTATACCCCCCATCCTATGGTGGAGGGTATAAAAAATCATTCAAATAAAAAATACGCACTTTATAAGCCTTTTTCGTCATTCTGTTTGTGACTACTCGAAATATTCGTCTGAGACCCCATAAAGTATATATATTCTTGAACGTCGCGACATTTTATGTCGATCTAGCCATGTCCGTCCGTCTGTCCCTCCGTCCATCCGTCTGTCTGTCGAAAGCACGCTAACTTCCGAAGGAGTAAATCTAGCCGCTTGAAATTTTGCACAAATACTTCTTATTAGTGTAGGTCGGTTGGTATTGTAAATGGGCCATATCGGTCCATGTATTGATAAAGCTGCCATATAAACCGATCTTGGGCCTTGACTTCTTGAGTCTCTAGAGTGCGCAATTCTTACCCGATTAGAATGAAATTTCGCACGACGTGTTTTGTTATGATATCCAAAAACTGTGCCAAGTATGGTTCAAATCGGTTCATAACCTGATATAGCTGCCATATAAACCGATTTCGGGTCTTGACTTCTTGAGCCTCTAGAGTGCGCAATTCTTATCCGATTGGAATGAAATTTTTGCACGACGTGTTTTGTTATGTTATCCAACAACTGTGCCAAGAATGGTTCGAATCGGTTTATAACCTGATATAGCTGCCATATAAACCGATCTTGGGTCTTGACTTCTTGAGCCTCTAGAGTGCGCAATTCTTATCCGCTTGGAATGAAATTTTGGCACGACGTGTTTTGTTATGATATCCAATAACTGTACGAAATATGGTTCAAATCGGTCCATAACCTGATATAGCTGTCATATAAACCAATCTTGGGTCTTGACTTCTTGAGCCTCTAGAGTGCGCAATTCTTATCCGATTTGAATGCATTTTTGCACGAAGTGTTTTGTTATGATATCCAACAACTGTGCCAAGTGTGGTTCAAATCGGTCCATAACCTGATATAGCTGTCATATAAACAGATCTGGGGACTTGACTTCTTGAGCCTCTAGAGGTCGCAAATATTATCCGATTTGCCTGAAATTTTATACGACGGATTTCTCATGACCATCAACATACCTGTTTATTACGGTCTGAATCGGTCTATAGCCCGATACAGCTCCCATATAAATCGATCTCTCTATTTTACTTCTTGAGCCCCCAAAGGATGCAATTCTTATTCGAATTGGCTGAAATTTTTGATATCGCTCTAATAGCAGAGCAAATCTTTCGTTATATCCTTTTTTGCCTAAGAAGAGATGCCGGGAGATGAACTCGACAAATGCGATCTATGGTGGAGGGTATGTAAGATTCGGCCCGGCCGAACTTAGCACGCTTTTACTTGTTAATTTGGAGAACGCTCTATATGGCAGCAATACCAATGTACATGTAAAACATCGTAAGCTATAAAACGCGTTTTTTCTTTATCCGATTTGGATGAAATTTGGAACGGGGAGACCTATCTACAACTGTGCCGAATATGGTCCAGATCGGATGGTCGGTAATGCGGTTGGTTTTAATGTGTAAGGATGACGGAAAAAAAAATTGGAAAATTTTACGTTTTCAAAAATTTACTTTTGTGTCACCAGGTACATAAAATCGGATAGGATAGAGATATATTCATGATTCTTGTTGTGTTTTATAGAAGGAGTGATGTAGAATTAAAGTTCCTTACATATATGTAAAGGGTGATATTTTAGCTATTATCTTTTGGCAACACTGGTTTAAACAGCTCACGCACGTTTCGTGTTTTATTTCACTGTCAAACATTTTCAGTTTGGTCTATAATTTAACCATGAACCGTCTTACAAACGAACAACGATAGCAAATTATTGAATTTTATTATCCAAATGCATGCTCTATTAAGAAGGTTTATCGTGCGCTTCTTCCATTGAGCGACGATGATAATTTTTGGCTCAATGGGTACGTAAATAAACAGAATTGTCGATTTTGTGAGATACGGGCCGAAATTTTGGAAAGAGTATGCCAAAATTGGACTAAGCATATGGTCTATTTGAGGTGCAGCCATGGGCAACATTTACATGAAATAAACTTCAAACAATAAATTATATGGATCGTACTATCGATTCAAATAAAGATTTCATGAATTTTTCTAAATTTTAGGTTTTTTTTGAAAAACTATAGCTCTTAAAAAATCACCCTTTATGTGCAATGAAATGTGACGTAGTACATGGTTTTTAGCAGTGACAATTTATATATTACGTATTTTGGCTACCACGACCTCATTTATGGCTGGGTTATGGCGAGACATTTCTTAAATTGTTGGAAACAAGTAAAAGCGTGCTAAGTTCGGCCGGGCCGAATCTTATATACCCTCCACCATGGATCGCATTTGTCGAGTTCTTTTCCCGGCATCTTTTCTTAGGCAAAAAAGGATATAAGAAAAGAGTTGCTCTGCTATTAAAACGATATCAAGATATGGTCCGGTTCGGACCACAATTAAATTATATGTTGGAGACCTGTGTAAAATTTCAGCCAATTCGTATAAGAATTGCGCCCATTGGGGCTCACGAAGTAAAATAGAGAGAACGATTTATATGGGATATGTATCGCGCTATAGACCGATTCAGACCATAATAAACACGTTTGTTGATGGTCATGAGAGGATCCATCGTACAAAATTTCAGGCATATCGGATAGTAATTGCGACCTCTAGGGGTCAAGAAGTCAAGATCCCAGATCGGTTTATATGGCAGCTATATCAGGTTATGAACCGATTTGAACCTTATTCGACACAGTTGTTGAAAGTAAAAATAGAATACGTCATGCAAAATTTCAGCCAAATCGGACAGGATTTGCGCCCTCTAGAAGCTCAAGAAATCAAATCCCCAGATCTGTTTATATGACAGCTATATCAGGTTATGAACCGATTTAAACCATATTTGGCAAAGTTGTTGGATATCATAACGAAATACTTCGTGCAAAAATTCATTCAAATCGGATAAGAATTGTGCCCTCTTGAGGGTCAAGAAGTCAAGACCCAAGATCGGTTTATATGGTAGCTATATCAGGTTATGGACCGATTTGAACCATACTTGGCACAGTTGTTGGGTATCATAACAAAACACGTCGTGCAAAATTAAATTCCAATCGGATAAGAATTGCGCCCTCTAGAGGCTCAAGAAGTCAAGACCCAAGATCGGTTTATATGGTAGCTATATCAGGTTATAGACCGATTTGAACCATACTTGATACTGTTCTTGGATATAATAAGAAAACACGTCGTGCAAAATTTCATTTCAATCGGATAAGAATTGCGCACTCTAGAGGCTCAAGAAGTCAAGACCCAAGATCGGTATATATGGCAGCTATATCAGGTTATGGACCGATTTGAACCATACTTGGCACAATTGGTGGATATCATAACAAAACACGTCGTGCAAAATTTCATTCTGATCGGATAAGAATTGCGCACGCTAGAGGCTCAAGAAGTCAAGACCCAAGATCGGTTTATATGGCAGCTATATCAGGTTATAAACCGATTTGAACCATACTTGGCACAGTTGTTGGATATCATAGCAAAACACTTTATGCAAAATTTCATTCCAATCGGATAAGAATTGCGCACTCTACAGGCTCAAGAATTCAAGACCCAAGATCGGTTTATATGGCAGCTATATCAAAACATGGACCGATATGGCCCATTTACAATACCAACCGACCTACACTAATAAGAAGTATTTGTGCAAAATTTCAAGCGGCTAGCTTTACTCCTTCGGAAGTTAGCGTGCTTTCGACAGACAGACGGACGGACGGACGGACGGACGGACGGACGGACAGACGGACGGACATGGCTAGATCGACATAAAATGTCACGACGATCAAGAATATATATACTTTATGGGGTCTCAGACGAATATTTCGAGTAGTTACAAACAGAATGACGAAATTAGTATACCCCCCATCTTATGGTGGAGGGTATAAAAATCACCGTGGAATTTTTGGAAACTCTTGAAATGTAGTAAAAACAAATAAAAGCGTGCTAAGTTCGGCCGGGCCGAATCTTATATACCCTCCACCATGGATCGCATTTGTCGAGTTCTTTTCCCGGCATCTCTTCTTAGGCTAAAAAGGATATAAGAAAAGAGTTGCTCTGCTATTAGAGCGATATCAAGATATGGTCCGGTTCGGACCACAATTAAATTATATGTTGGAGACCTGTGTACAATTTCAGCCAATTCGTATAAGAATTGCGCCCATTGCGGCTCACGAAGTAAAATAGAGAGAACGATTTATATGGGATCTGTATGGGGCTATAGACCGATTTAGAACATAATAAACACGTTTGTTGATGGTCATGAGAGGATCCGTCGTACAAAAGTTCAGGCATATCGAATAATAATTGCGATCTCTAGGGGTCAAGAAGTCAAGATCCCAGATCGGTTTATATGGCAGCTATATTAGGTTATGAGCCGATTTGAACCTTATTTGAGACAGTTGTTGATAGTAAAAATAAAATACGTCATGCAAAATTTCAGCCAAATCGGATAGGAATTGCGCCCTCTAGAAGCTCAAGAAGTCAAATCCCCAGATCTGTTTATATGACAGCTATATCAGGTTATGGACCGATTTCAACCATACTTGGCACAGTTGTTGGATATCATGACAGAATACTTCGTGCAAAAACTCATTCAAATCGGATAAGAATTGTGCGCTCTAGAGGCTCAAGAAGTCAAGACCCAAGATCAATTTATATGGCAGCTATATCAGGTTATGAACCGATTTAAACCATACTTGGCACAGTTGTTGGGTATCATAACAAAACAGGTCGTGCGAAATTCCATTCCAATCGGATAAGAATTGCGCCCTCTAGAGGCTCAAGAAGTCAAGACGCAACATCGGTTTATATGGCAGCTATATCAGGTTATGGACCGATTTGAACCATACTTAGCACAGTTGTTGGATATTATAACGAAACACGTCGTGCAAAATTTCATTCTGATCGGATAAGAATTGGGCATGCTAGAGGCTCAGGAAGTCAAGACCCAAGATCGGTTTATATGGCAGCTATATCAGGTTATGGACCGATTTAAACCATACTTGACACAGTTGTTGGATATAATAACAAAACACGTCGTGCAAAATTTCATCTTAATCGGATAAGAATTGCGCACTCTAGAGGCTCAAGAAGTCAAGACCCCCGATCGGTTTATATGGCAGCTATATCAGGTTATGGACCGATTTGAACCACACTTGGCACAATTGTTGGATATCATAAGAAAACATGTCGTGCAAAATTTCATATCAATCGGATAAGAATTGCGCACTCTAGAGGCTCAAGAAGTCAAGACCCAAGATCGGTTTATATGGCAGCTACATCAAAACATGGACCGATATGACCCATTTACAATACCAACCGACCTACACTAATAAGAAGTATTTGTGCAAAATTTCAAGTGGCTAGCTTTATTCCTTCGGAAGTTAGCGTGCTTTCGACAGACAGACGGACGGACGGACAGACGGACGGACGGACGGACAGACGGACAGACGGACGGACAGACGGACGGACATGGCTAGATCGACATAAAATTTCACGACGATCAAGAATATATATACTTTATGGGGTCTCAGACGAATATTTCGAGTAGTTACAAACAGAATGACGAAATTAGTATACCCCCCATCTTATGGTGGAGGGTATAACAAGTAAAGACGGTCTAAAGTTGGGCAAAAACGATCTTTTGATACCATACACCACATGGGGTATGCAATATAGGCAAATTCTTCGAAATATAAATTTGCTTACAATTGAAATGAAGAATTTTGACCACACTTTTGTTTGAAAATCGGTTCATAAATGCCAAGCGCAAAGGCCCTAAAACTGAAAATGAGGATATATATATAAATGGCACATATTTCTAAATCTAAACCGATTGTTATTATATTTACTAGTGATCCGAAGAGTTGCAATTAACACAAATAATCGCATTATTGCAGTATAAGTCAAGATTGGACGAAACTTTATATGGGAGCTATGCCTAAATCTAAATCGATTTCGAACAAAATCGGCTCACATAGTAAAAAACAGTCATAAAAGTATGCACTGTGCCAAATTTCAAAAAAATCTGTCAAGAAATACTCTATGGCTTAAAAGTGAAAATCGGGTGATACTTATATATGTTAGATATATTTTAATCTGAACCGATTTATTTAAAACACAACAACAATGTCAGGAGTTATGAGGAACAAGTAAAAGCGTGCTAAATTCGGCCGGGCCGAATCTTATATACCCTCCACCATGGATCGCATTTGTCGAGTTCTTTTCCCGGCATTTCTTCTTAGGCAAAAAAGGATATAAGAAAAGAGTTGCTCTGCTATTGAAACGATATCAAGATATGGTCCGGTTCGGACCACAATTAAATTATATGTTGGAGACCTGTGTAAAATTTCAGCCAATTCGTATAAGAATTGCGCCCTTTGTGAGCTTAAGAAGTAAAATAGAGAGATCGATTTATATGGGAGCTGTATCGGGCTATATACCGATTCAGACCATAATAAACACGTTTGTTGATGATCATGAAAGGATCCGTCGTACAAAGTTTCAGGCATATCGGATAATAATTGCGACCTCTAGGGGTCAAGAAGTCAAGATCCCAGATCCGTTTATATGGCAGCTATATCAGGTTATGAACCGATTTGAACCTTATTTGACACAGTTGTTGAAAGTTAAAATAAAATACGTCATGCAAAATTTCATTCAAATCGGATAAGAATTGCGCTCTCTAGAAGCTCAAGAATCAAATCCCCAGATCTGTTTATATGACAGCTATATCAGGTTATAGACCGATTTCAACCATACTTGGCACAGTTGTTGGATATCATATCATAACGAAATACTTCGTGCAAAAATTCATTCAAATCGGATAAGAATTGTGCCCTCTAGAAGCTCAAAAATCAAGACCCAAGATCGGTTTATATAGCAGCTATATAAGGTTATGGACCGATTTAAACCATACTTGGCACAGTTATTGGATATAATAACGAAACACGTCGTGCGAAATTCCATTCCAATCGGATAAGAATTGCGCCCTCTAGAGGCTCAAGAATTCAAGACCCATGATCGGTTTATATGGCAGCTATATCAGGTTATGGATCGATTTGAACCATACTTGGCATAGTTGTTGGATGTCATAACAAAACACGTCGTGCAAAATTTCATTTCAATCGGATAAGAATTGCGCACTCTAGAGGCTCAAGAAGTCAAGACCCCAGATCGTTTATATGGCAGCTATTTCAGGTTATGAACCAATTTGTACCATACTTGGCACAGTTGTTGCATATCATAACAAAACACGTCGTGCAAAATTTCATTCTGATCGGATAACAATTGCGCACGCTAGAGGCCCAAGAATTCAAGATCCAAGATTGGTTTATATGGCAGCTATATCAGGTTATATACCGATTTGAACCATACTTGGCACAGTTGTTGGATATCATAACAAAACACGTCGTGCAAAATTTCATTCCAATCGGATAAGAATTGCGCACTCTAGAGGCTCAAAAATTCAAGACCCAAGATCGGTTTATATGGCAGCTATATCAAAACATGGACCGATATGGCCCATTTACAAAACCAACCGACCTACACTAATAAGAAGTATTTTTGCAAAATTTCAAGCGGCTAGCTTTACTCCTTCGGAAGTTAGCGTGCTTTCGACAGACAGACGGACGGACATGGCTAGATCGACATAAAATGTCGCGACGATCAAGAATATATATACTTTATGGGGTCTCAGACGAATATTTCGAGTAGTTACAAACAGAATGACGAAATAAGTATACCCCCCATCTTATGGTGGAGGGTATAAAAACTACTTGTAAACATTTTGGGAAAATGGTATAGCAAATGACCACATTTTTGCAACAATAGTCCAAATCGGACGAACATATATTTAGGAGCTGAAAAAAATCTGAAATCTGAACCGATTTTAATAAATCAACATGGATGGACAGACGGACATAGCTAAATTGAATCATAACGTAATTCTGAGTCCGTCAGTATGCTTATCTATGGGTCTATCTCTATTCCTTCTGGGTGTTACAAACAAATTCACTAAGTTATAATACCCTTGCCATATTGCCTTTAAGATAACGTGGTGGTTTGATATTGAAAAGAGTCATATTAGCATTTAAAACTTTTCTCTTTTTCGCTTTATGAAAATGGAAAAAAAAATTTATGATTTGATGACCAAAGTTTGCGAAAACTTCAAGTAAATAGGAGTATCTTTTATGGAAATTTTTGCTAGTTTTAGAAAAAACAAGTAAAAGCGTGCTAAGTTAGGCCGGGCCGAATCTTATATACCCTCCACCATGGATCGCATTTGTCGACTTCTTTTCCCGGCATCGCTTCTTAAGCAAAAAAGGATATAAGAAAAGAGTTGCTCTGCTATTAAAACGATATCAAGATATGGTCTGGTTCGGACCACAATTAAATTATATGTTGGAGACCTGTGTAAAATTTCAGCCAAATCGTATAAGAATTGCGCCCATTGGGGCTCACGAAGTAAAATAGAGAGAACGATTTATATGGGATCTGTATCGGGCTGTAGACCGATTCAGACCATAATAAACACCTTTGTTGGTGGTCATGAGAGGAACCGTCGTACAAAATTTCAGGCATATCGGATAATAATTTCGACCTCTAGGGGTCAAGAAATCAAGATCCCAGATCGGTTTATATGGCAGCTATATCAGGTCATGAACCGATTTGAACCATACTTGGCACAATTGTTGGGCATCATAACAAAACACGTCATGCAAAATTTCATTCAAATCGGATAAAAATTGCGCACTCTAGAGGCTCAAGAAGTCAAGACCCAAGATTGGTTTATATGGCAGCTATATCAGGTTTTGGACCGATTTGAACCATACTTGGTACAGTTGTTGAATATCATAACAAAACACGTCGTGCAAAATTTCATTCCAATTGGATAAGAATTGCGCACTCTAGAGGCTCAAGAATTCAAGACCTAAGATCGGTTTATATGGCAGCTATATCAGGTTTTGGACCGATTTGAACCATACTTGGCACAATTGTTGGGCATCATAACAAAACACGTCATGCAAAATTTCATTCAAATCGGATAAGAATTGCGCACTCTAGAGGCTCAAGAATTCAAGACCCAAGATCGGTTTATATGGCAGCTATATCAGGTTATAGACCGATTTGAACCATACTTGATACTGTTCTTGGATATAATAAGAAAACACGTCGTGCAAAATTTCATTTCAATCGGATAAGAATTGCGCACTCTAGAGGCTCAAGAAGTCAAGACCCAAGATCGGTTTATATGGCAGCTATATGAAAACATGGACCGATATGGCCCATTTACAATACCAACCGACCTACACTAATAAGAAGTATTTGTGCAAAATTTCAAGCGGCTAGCTTTACTCCTTCGGAAGTTAGCGTGCTTTCGACAGACAGACGGACGGACATGGTTAGATCGACATAAAATGTCGCGACGATCAAGAATATATATACTTTATGGGGTCTCAGACGAATATTTCGAGTAGTTACAAACAGAATGACGAAATTAGTATACCCCCCATTTTATGGTGGAGGGTATAAAAATGTTTCATGTTGAAAACGATGCCACATTTAAACCGCTAAAGATATTGCAATGATTTTTATACCCTCCACCATAAGATGGGGGGTATACTATTTTTGTCATTCTGTTTGTAACTACTCGAAATATTCGTCCTGAGACCCCATAAAGTATATATATTCTTGATCGTCGCGACATTTTATGTCGATCTAACCATGTCCGTCCGTCTGTCTGTCGAAAGCACGCTAACTTCCGAAGGAGTAAAGCTAGCCGCTTGAAATTTTGCACAAATACTTCTTATTAGTGTAGGTCGGTTGGTATTGTAAATGGGCCATATCGGTCCATGTTTTCATATAGCTGCCATATAAACCGATCTTGGGTCTTGACTTCTTGAGCTCTAGAGTGCGCAATTCTTATCCGATTGGAATGAAATTTTGCACGACGTGTTTTGCTATGATATCCAACAACTGTGCTAAGTATAGTTCAAATCGGTTCATACCTGATATAGCTGCCATATAAGCCGATCTTGGGTCTTGACTTCTTAAGCCTCTAGAGTGCGCAATTCTTATCCGATTGGAATGTAATTTCGCACGACGTGTTTTGTTATGATACCTAACAACCGTGCCAAGTATGGTTCAAATCGGTCCATAACCTGATATAGCTGCCATATAAATCGATCTTGGGTCTTGACTTCTTGAGCCTCTAGAGGGCGCAATTCTTATCCGATTGGCACGAAATTTTGCACGACGTGTTTTGTTATGATATCCAACAACTGTGTCAAGTATGGTCTAAATCAGTCCATAACCTGATATAGCTGCCATATAAACCGATCTTGGGTCTTGACTTCTTGAGCCTCTAGAGGGCACAATTCTTATCCGATTTGAATGGAATTTCGCACGACGTGTTTTGTTATGATACCCAACAACTGTGCTAAGTATGGTTCAAATCGGTCCATAACCTGATATAGCTGCCATATAAATCGATCTTGGGTCTTGACTTCTTGAGCCTCTAGAGGGGCGCAATTCTTATCCGATTGGAATGGAATTTCGCACGACGTGTTTTGTTATTATACCCAACAACTGTGCCAGGTATGGTTTAAATCGGTCCATAACCTGATAT